>NW_015661951.1:50189-61812 GCF_001515625.1 Sinocyclocheilus rhinocerous | reverse complement strand
GAACAGCATTTATTTGAAATAGAAATCTTTTATATTGTTATAAATGTTAAACATTATAAAAGTGTCCTTGTTGAACAAAAGTATTCAAGTATTTTAAAAAAGTCTTACTAATGGTAGTGTAACATATTACTCAAGCCGAGTCATTTCAAATTGTCACTATGGTGCCTGAAGTATAAAGTATATCATATGTTAGTTAAGAGAATGTTGAATAAAGAAAATGTTAGAAACTCCTATTAGAGTTTAGTTGTTAAATCTGACTCTCTGGCTCTTTTGCTTAGTGTCGGGAGGCAGGAGCCGACTGCACCTCATCGATCTAGGCAGCTGTGTTAAGGTTTTGAGCAAGACCCGTGACAGCACTACAGGACTCTGCCTCTCTCTGTCTGCTCTGGGCAATGTCATCTTGGCTTTAGTCAATGGCAGCAAGCACATCCCTTACAAGTAAGACTTTTACCTTTCACTTGACTCATCATATGATTTCAGTCAAAAACTCATTGGGTTAGACTTTTCAGTCTCATACAAATATGTTGTAACCACAACATCAAGATTACGATTATACCGTTCTGGGTGAAGTCATTCACCAGTCGCTAAACTCATTAAAGATGCAACATGTTTAGTCAAGTCAAGTCAAGTCACCTTTATTTATATAGCGCTTTTAACAATACAGATTGTGTCAAAGCAACTGAACAGCATTAATTAGGAAAATAGTGTGTCAATAATGCAAAATGACAATAGTAAACACTCATTTTTCAGTTAAAGGCAGTTCATCATTGAATTCAGTGATGTCATCATCCAGCTCAGTTCAGTTTAAATAGTATCTTTGCAATCATTTGCAATCAAGTCAACGATATCGCTGGAAATGAAGTGTCCCCAACTAAGCAAGCCAGAGGCGACAGCGGCAAGGAACCAAAACTCCATCGGTGACAGAATGGAGAAAAAACCTTGGGAGAAACCAGGCTCAGTCGGGGGGCCAGTTCTCCTCTGACCAGACAAAACCAGCAGTTCAATTTCAGGCTAGCAAAGTCACATTGTGCAGAGGAATCATCTGGTTCCTGTGGTCTTGTCCCGGTGGCCGTCTGAGACAAGGTCTTTACTGGGGATCTGTATCTGGGGCTCATCTAGTTGTCCTGGTCTCCGCTGTCTTTCAGGGCTGTAGAGGTCCTTTCTAGGTGCTGATCCACCATCTGGTCTGAATATGTACTGGATCCGGGTGACTGCAGTGACCATCTGATCTGGATACAGACTGGATCTGGTGGCAGCGGTGACCTCGGAATAAGAGAGAAACAGACTAATATTAGCGTAGATGCCATTCTTCTAACGATGTAGCAAGTACATCGGGTGTTATGGGAAGTGTTCCCGGTTCCGGTTGACCTAATTAATGCAGCCTAAAAATCCTTTACCGGATTTGAATATTAGAAATGTGTTAGTGTGTTATGTGTAAGCCAGGTTGAAGAGATGGGTCTTTAATCTAGATTTAAACTGACAGAGTGTGTCTGCCTCCCGAACAATGTTAGGTAGGTTATTCCAGAGTTTGGGCGCTAAATAGGAAAAGGATCTGCCGCCCGCAGTTGATTTTGATATTCTAGGTATTATCAAATTGCCAGAGTTTTGAGAACGCAGCGGACGTGGAGGACTATAATGTAACAAGAGCTCGTTCAAATACTGAGGTGCTAAACCATTCAGGGTTTTATAAGTAATTAGCAAGATTTTAAAATCTATACGATGTTTAATAGGGAGCCAGTGCAGTGTTGACAGAACCGGGCTAATATGGTCATACTTCCTGGTTCTAGTAAGAACTCTAGCTGCTGCATTTTGGACCAGCTGGAGTTTGTTTATTAAGCGTGCAGAACAACCACCCAATAAAGCATTACAATAATCTAACCTTGAGGTCATAAACGCATGGATTAACATTTCTGCATTTGACATTGAGAGAATAGGTCGTATTTAGATATATTTTTGAGATGGAAAAATGCGGTTTTACAAATGCTAGAAACGTGGCTTTCTAACGAAAGATTGCTATCAAATAGCACACCTAGGTTCCTAACTGATGACGAAGAATTGACAAAGCAGCCATCGAGCTTAAATGTGGAGGTTTTAGGTCCGATAATTAACACCTTTTTTTTCAGAATTTAGCAGTAAGAAATTACTCATCATCCAGTTTTTTATATCAACTATGCATTCCGCTAGTTTTTCAAATTGGTATGTTTCGCCGGGCTGTGAAGAAATATAGAGCTGAGTATCATCAGCATAACAGTGAAAGCTAACACCGTGTTTCCTGATGATATCTCCCAAGGGTAACATGTAACGCGTGAAGAGTAATGGCCCTAGTACTGAGCCTTGAGGTACTCCATACTGCACTTGTGATCGATATGATACCTCTTCATTCATTGCTACGAATTGATGGCGGTCAGATAAGTACGATTTGAACCATACTAACCAATAGTAAGACTAAGATGGTCAAGATCAATATCACAAATTTTCCTAAAACAGATAACACGCTCTTTTACAGTCTGCAAGGACGGAGGAATCAAATTGAATGTGAGGAGCTTGTGGTCACTTATACAAACATCAGTACATTCAAGTTGTTCAAGGATTACTCCTGAAGTGCAAACCAGATCTAATGTGTGACCGTGTTTATGCGTTGGAAAGTTAACATGCTGAGTGAGATTAAAACATTCTAGAATGTCCATAAAGCTCACCGTATTAGTGCAATCCACATTATCAACATGAATGTTTAAATCACCAGTTAAAAGAACAACTGGACAGATTGCACTGGCAAGCATCAGAAATTCTGCGAAAAACACAGAGTTAAGTTTGGGAGGACGATAAATATTTAACACCAAAACTGGTGAGAGACCATTCAATTTAAATGCCAAGCATTCAAATGATGAAAAACAAGGCAATGAAACTTCAGTTAAAGCAACATCAGATCGATAAATGACAGCAAGACCACCCCCTCTACCAGTGGAACACGGCCGACCTATATAAGTGTAGCCAGGCAGAGCACACACATTTAGATTAAGACAGTCATTTGTCTGATGCCACGTTTCACAGAGGCAGAAAAAGTCCAGTTCTTTGTCCACAACAATGTCACAGATTGAAGCCGCTTTGTTGTTTATAGAGCGAGCTTTCAGATGTGCAAACCTGATTGTGTCAAGACGGACACCTCCACTGGATGCAGTAGACTTCTGAAGGTAGGAAAAGTTTGCAGGACAAACACATAGATGACGACGATCCAAGCGCCTCTGCGTCCAAACTGAGTTTATTCCGGCACTGCTTACTTGCAAATTCTGGCGGGAGCCTCGATGAACGTATTTTGGCCGGCGGAGGAGATGTAGCGAGCGCAGTGTATCCAGGACACATGTAGCAGGAGACGTAGAATGTTCATACTGAAAAAGTTCCGAAACAGAGTATTGTCGCATGATGAAGTCTGGGTGATCAAAGTAAATCTTGCCGTAAACTCCAAATAAAACCAGAATAAAAGCAAGTAAAATCCAGGAAGGCCGCATATTAGCAGCAGGTTATGCCAAAAGATGAATAGGAAAAAAATCCAAGCGTCAAGAGGCAGCAAAAGTCACCACTCGAGAGACATCAGCCGATCCAACATCAAAACAAAAAACATATTAAAACAAAAAACAATAAATTTTAACGCACTGATGGAGAAGCAGCAACCACATTGTGCCAGCGTCCTCTCACAACAGAAGTCAAAATGCTCAGAGCTAACTATGCTCATAACTATTAAATGTACTAAAAAAAAGCTAAAATGTATTACATCCTGTATGTCTGTATTTCTAACAGTGACTAAAGTGGAGGTCAAGGAAATGGTATGTCCAAGGTCTGTACAGCATTTCAAAATGTTTTCAATTATAACTCACCAATGTCAAGTTCAAATCCATGGTGGAGCTTTTCCATTATCAATGTGGAAAAGTGCCGTTTTACTCAATCCCCTAATGCAGCATCTCCTGTTTTTAATAGAGATTACATACAATTTAATAATCCTCAAATTATTAATGAAAACAAGCAGAGCTACATTGCACCAATAAATACATTAAGTTTTACAGTTAATGGACTTGTCCAATCAACATTTGGATGTTTATAAAAAGCTAACATTTCTCGTTCACGGTATTTTTCACAGCTGTGCAGATCTAGTGTAACAACTAGGTCTGGTTTGTCATCTGTATTCTTTAAGATCTGTCTACGATACATCGGGACAGCTGATTCAAGATCCGGTTCAATCTTCCTCTCTATGAAAACACAGATTAGTGATAACAATTCTTCAAAAAGATATGATTAACTGTGATATAATTAACATCCCTGATAGGTGTCCTGTTGTTTTATAGTATGATAAAAATTATTTGTATGCTAAAAAAGCTAATACAGAGAAAGGCATACTCAATTCGATAGAGACACCTTCAGCTGATGGGCTGGTGCTGGATGAGAAAAGAGTATTGAGTGATGCTGAGGCCCTTTCCTCCCTTTCAGCATTATCCTCTGACATGGTTGCAAAAAATAAATAAATAGAAAAAAAAACACCACACAAACAAAAAAAACCTTGCATCACAGGCAGTGTATTGTGATTTGTCAAAACATTACAATGAAACACGTTTACTGACAACATAAAAGAAACAAATTAACATGTGCTCAAAATTAGCAATTAATGTGTGTTTGGTTGTAAGCGCAGCCTTTATCACTGACTGGGGTGGCTCCCACTTGTAGCATGGTTCCAAGTTTGCCAACTTTATTGTCATCAAAGATGACTTAGTGTCCCCTTTGTTATGAATGGCCATTTTTGTGACCATTCATTTTTAAAAGAGCACCTATAGAAGGCAGCTCCACTCTGGTTTTTGGGCTTTGGGCCTGGTCTATCCTCTTTCCCTGAGGCCTCAACTACCTCCCTCATTTCTATTGTCTCAGGATTTTCTGTCAATGGACTTTCATGTTCCTCTTCTTGTGTCTTTTCCTGCTGCTGCTGATCTGCTTTCTCTGAATAACAGGACTTCTTGGGGGGCTGACTAGCTGCCCACATTGAGATTAGAGTCCTTTTCTGAGCACCACTTGTTTCTTTCCCTGACACTTTTGAAAACATCCTATAACAGAAACAGTTCACATTTATCTAATTAAATAGGTTGATTTGGAACTTGGACATGATTGACATTATTGATGAATTATACATGTTTTAATCAAAATGAATATAAATAAAATCATTTGAGTTGGTCTGTCCTTGATGTCCCTTGTCTGTTTCTTTAGAAAACAATAATTAACATTAACTAAATATAGGCATGCCCAGATATTTGTCTCGTAGTTAACGTCATGATGACTGGTTCAACGTTAACGTTACTGTGTTTTTATCACAGAAGTATGTAAAATTACTGCAATACTGCAAAACAAATAACTTTGATAATGCTAACTTATTTCTACATAGGGCATACAGCATATTAGTTACTAACCTAAACGACGGACACGCATAGTGTGTGACAAGGCTTAACATCTTTAAAAAAGATGAGAAAAATGGAAAAAAAAAATTGTAATCCATTTAACTATTCACAAATAATATTTTATTTAAAAATACACATACAATTAGGAGTTCATTTGTGCAAATGTTGTAAAAGCAAAACAACAAAATGTTCCTTGCCACATTCGGTTACGAATTACGTGAATCACGTAAATGATCAAAACGGTCGTCGAGTAGTTTGCATCACAGAATATTACTGTTGGTTATTTAACATTTCTATTGTAAAACAGCTGTGAAATAATAAATGTTTTCCTACTTGCCTCACACTCTTTCACTGTTAAAAAATGCCGTGGTGTCGCGCTGGAACAGTAAAGCCCCGCCCTTCTTTGATTTGATTGGCCATCTAAATCATTCTGACATTGACGAGCACTGTCTGGAGTTTTTATTTTATTTTATTTTTATCATAAATAAATATTGAATTTGGCAGGGAGATTTTTCTGCGTGAGAAAATGGATGTGTGGCCTGAGAGCGTGAGAATAGTGTCAATTGCGTGAGTTGGCAGCCCTGTTGGCAGCCCTGGAAAGCAATATTAAATATGTGTTCTGAGTTTGTCACACTACAGAAAAATTCGTTATTAACCACCAAGCCAAATTTGAATGCTTAAAAAACCCCGCCAAGTAAATACAATAAGGTATCGAAATCTTGAAAAATAAGCAGTATACACAGTATTTTCAGAATTCGTCGTCTGCGCTGATACCACGCCCACTCGCGGGAAAACTGCCGTCTCTATCAACTGTCAAATACCGCTACAAGTAAATACAATAAGGTATCGAAATCTTGAAAAATAAGCAGTATACACAGTATTCTCAGAATTAGCCGTCTGCGTGGATACCACACCCACTCGCGGGAAAACTGCCGTCTCTATCAACTGTCAAAAACCGCTACAAGTAAATACAATAAGGTATCGAAATCTTGAAAAATAAGCAGTATACACAGTATTCTCAGAATTCGCCGTCTGCGCTGATAATACGCCCACTCGCAGGAAAACTGCGGTCTCTATCAACTGTCAAAAACCGCTACAAGTAAATACAATAAGGTATCGAAATCTTGAAAAATAAGCAGTATACACAGTATTCTCAGAATTCGCCGTCTGCGCTGATAATACGCCCACTCGCAGGAAAACTGCGGTCTCTATCAACTGTCAAAAACCGCTACAAGTAAATACAATAAGGTATCGAAATCTTGAAAAATAAGCAGTATACACAGTATTCTCAGAATTCGCAGTCTGCACTGATACCACGCCCACTCGCGGGAAAACTGCCGTCTCTATCAACTGTCAAATACCGCTACAAGTAAATACAATAAGGTATCGAAATCTTGAAAAACTTATTTCGCGTTAAACAGGTTGTTTGGGAAAATCGGTGCATGAAATAGCCTAAAGCTGATCTTAATTTTTATTGATGACTGCAGTGTTAACAATTTTAATTGTAGGCCTATAATTCATTGTATAAATGAATAGACATGTTTTTTTTTTTTTACATTTTCAGTGAGGAGTAAGTTAATCTTATAGTAATGCAGTATAAAAAATTATTGCGGGGCAAATTAATTGTAATTTAATAATAATAGGAACCTATTAATCATAATAGTCCTAATAATAAGAAGAAGGTAACAGGCCTACATTAATTGGAAATGCTAAATCCTCTTAATATTGCCAATATTGCCAATATCTCTGGCAATAGTCGACACATGATACGACGATGCAACTCTGCACCTGGAGGTTATTGCGGGGCCCCTAACACAGGTGGGTGTGTTCGACTTGAAGCAGTGCTGCGCAGAACGATAAGTGTGTGACAACAAAGTAGCGCGAGAGTGATTCGACAGCATAAGGAGTGTCTGCTCTCTATAGCTCTCACTGTACTTTGATGTCACACACCGATCGGACTGGGCAGCGCTTCTTCAAGTCAAACACACCTCTAGTGTTAGGCGAGGGGCCATGCTCGGTGGCTCCAGTGCATCATCGAGACATGATTTCAGCCCCACCCAAAAAATCTTGAACTTAAAAATTGTGAAAAACTATTTAACGGTCTAACTGCATAACACAAATCAGTACTACATAGTTTACAGTCTTTGTGTTTTCCGCAAAACATTTCTAACATTTAGAATTTGTTTAGAAACAATTCTCGGAATTGCCTTTTCACAGACTTTAAGTGTGATATTTAACCTTCACTTTTTGTGCAACCACATCCTTGATTTCAGGGCTGACCAGCGCATGGTGCTCCACCCACTGCAGTGAAAATGCTGGATCCAAGACAGCTGCTTTTAGATAGACTGGGTCTGAAAATGGTGCGGAGGTTTCGTCTTTCGCACTTGCCATTTTCACACTGATGAATATTTCAAGGAATCTTTTGACGAGGGATGCTTGCAAACTTCTGACTAGGTCACTTAAGAAGCAGACCTGTGACTTCAGCTTCTCCAAGTGGTGATTTAGAGCAAGAACAGCACTGATGGTGATCCACTGATGTCCACCACCTCCTTCAACTGATTCCACTCCCTTGATGTGAACAACAACTCCTTATGTCCAGACTTTTCCAGAACACCACAGACCTTTGGATGATCACATTCTGTTAGTGCTTGTACCTGTCTCAGTGTTGAGTTCCATCTTGTGTTCACAGCAGCTGGAATGCTCTTCTCTCCAAATTCAGACTGAAAGACTTCTTTGAATGTTGTGCTTGTGTGAAGCAATGAGCTGATTTTGGACAGTTTTGAGAGAGCACGTGAAATTGCATTTGTTTCTTTTAAAACGTCACCCACCACCAGCTGGAGAGTGTGGGCAAAGCACTGAAGACGCTGTTTTCTTGCAATAGCAGCATCCATGGATTGCTGCTCCTCTGGGCTAAGGTCATTCCAGATCTGTGGATCATCAAGTTGGTCCTCATCATGTATGTCTTGTTCTTGTTCAGTGGGGAAGCACACAGTGAAGGCCTTCTTCATGTTGTCTGCATTATCACTAATAATATACTCTAATTTATCTTTAATGTTAAAATCATCACAGATTGACTCAAATTGCTCACTTATTCTTTCAGCGGTGTGTGGGCCTTTGAAATGGTTGCAAGCCAATAAACTGGAGTTAAGTTTGATCTTCTCATCAGTTGTCTGAATAAAGTGTGCAGTTACACCAAGAAACCCTCTCATTTTTCTATCGGACCAAATATCCACTGTGCCAGACACATTTTGTGTGTTCCTTAACACAGTTTTTAGCTTATTGCATCGCTCCTCAGCAAGGTTTTCTACTTTTGAGGTCATTGTTCTCCAACACACTGGAGCATACTTATGGTCAACCACTGAGAGAAAGTGCCGGAAACTCTTGTTTTCCACAATGGACAGAGGTAGGTTGCAATCAATAACTAAATCAGACAGTATTGAATTAGTTATAGCTCTTTGTTGTTGGTGACTGGCACTGTACTGCCCAACATGGGTTTCCATGAACTCTGAGACTGAAGGTTGCTGTGGATCATTTGGGGTGTTTTTGTTCATCTGATATTCTTCAAACCTGTCATGATAAAGATAATACAAAGCAGAGATTATATAAAAAAGGGTTGGTCGGATCGATCCTAAAGTATCGATACTTTCGATACTGATGTTGTATCGAATGGATCGATCCTCACATAAAAATATCAATTCTAAAGTGCATTTTTTAACCATTAATTTTATTTATTTATCAAGAAATTCGGTGCTAAATCCTCTTAATATTGCCAATATTTGATGCGTTTGACAATATCTCTGGCAATAGTCGACACATGATACGACAACGCAACTCAGCACCTGGAGGTTATTGCGGGGCCCCTAACACGGTTGGGTGTGTTCGACTTGAAGCAGCACTGCGCAGAACGATCAGTGTGTGACAACAAAGCAGCGTGATAGCGATTCGACAGCATAAGGAGCGTCTGCTCTCTATAGCTCTCACTGTACTTTGATGTCACACACTGATCGGACTGGGCAGCGCTTCTTCAAGTCGAACACACCTCTAGTGTTAGGCGAGGGGCCATGCTCGGTGGCTCCAGTGCATCATCGAGATTCGAGACATGATTTCAGCCCCGCTCAAAATTCATAAAAATGGTGAAAACCTATTTAACGGTCTAACTGCATAACACAAATCAATACTGCATAGTTTACAGTCTTTGTAACGTGCTTTCTGCAAAACATTTCTAACATTTAGAATTTGTTTAGAAACAATTCTCGGAATTGCCTTTACACAGACTTTAAGTGTGATATTTACCCTTCACTTTTTGTGCAACCACATAAATCCTTGATTTCAGGACTGACCAGCACATGGTGCTCCATCCACTGCAGTGAAAACGCTGGATCCAAGACAGCCGCTTTTAGATAGACTGGGTCTGAAAATGGTACAGGGGTTTCGTCTTTAGCACTTGCCATTTTCACACTGATGAATATTTCAAGGAATCTTTTGACGAGGGATGCTTGCAAACTTCTGACTAGGTCACTTAAGAAGCAGACCTGTGACTTCAGCTTCTCCAAGTGGTGATTTAGAGCAAGAACCAATGGAACAACAGCACTGATGGTGATCCACTGACGTCCACCACCTCCTTCAACTTATTCCACTCCCTTGATGTGAACAACAGCTCCTTATGTCCACACTTTTCCAGAACACCACTGACCTTTGGATGATCACATTCTATTAGTGCTTGTACCTGTCTCAGTGTTGAGTTCCATCTTGTGTTCACAGCAGCTGGAATGCTCTTCTCTCCAAATTCAGACTGAAAGACTTCTTTGAATGTTGTGCTTGTGTGAAGCAATGAGCTGATTTTGGACAGTTTTGAGAGAGCACGTGAAATTGCATTTGTTTCTTTTAAACCGTCACCCACCACCAGCTGGAGAGTGTGGGCAAAGCACTGAAGACGCTGTTTTCTTGCAATAGCAGCATCCAAGGATTGCTGCTCCTCTGGGCTTAGGTCATTCCAGATCTGTGGATCATCAAGTTGGTCCTCATCATGTATGTCTTGTTCTTGTTCAGTGGGGAAGCACACAGTGAAGGCCTTCTTCATGTTGTCTGCATTATCACTAATAATATACTCTAATTTATCTTTAATGTTAAAATCATCACAGATTGACTCAAATTGCTCACTTATTCTTTCAGCGGTGTGTGGGCCTTTGAAATGGTTGCAAGCCAATAAACTGGAGTTAAGTTTGATCTTCTCATCAGTTGTCTGAATAAAGTGTGCAGTTACACCAAGAAACCCTCTCATTTTTCTATCGGACCAAATATCCACTGTGCCAGACACATTTTGTGTGTTCCTTAACACAGTTTTTAGCTTATTGCATCGCTCCTCAGCAAGGTTTTCTACTTTTGAGGTCATTGTTCTCCAACACACTGGAGCATACTTATGGTCAACCACTGAGAGAAAGTGCCGGAAACTCTTGTTTTCCACAATGGACAGAGGTAGGTTGCAATCAATAACTAAATCAGACTTAGTTATAGTAGTTATAGCTCTTTGTTGTTGGTGACTGGCACTGTACTGCCCAACATGGGTTTCCATGACTGAAGGTTGTGAAGGTTGCTGTGGATCATTTGGGGTGTTTTTGTTCATCTGATATTCTTCAAACCTGTCATGATAAAGATAATACAAAGCAGAGATTATATAAAAAAGGGTTGGTCGGATCGATCCTAAAGTATCGATACTTTCGATACTGATGTTGTATCGAATGGATCGATCCTCACATAAAAATATCAATTCTAAAGTGCATTTTTAACCACTAATTTTATTTATCAAGAAATTCGGTCCATAACATATGCTTCTAAGTGGAAAAAATAGACTATACTAGTGAACAATGGTGTTGGATAGAACTATTTCTCCTGCTCATCAGAACACACGGAAATGCTGAAAGACAGAACCAATCAATCACAGACTGATTATTAAACTGAAAATTTAAACTGGTTGTTAAAAGTTAAAATGGATTGTGTTATGTTCTGTAATTGCTGTTAATAAATCTGTCAGAAAAAAATATGCTAAAGTTTCACCTTTAGGAGTACAACAGCCTGGCAGCCTTTTACAAAAATCGACCATGGTTTTATTACAGTAACCACAGTTTACCACAGTATTTGTAGTAAACTGCAGTACCCACAAATTTACCATGGTAATAATAATAATAATAATA
>NW_015661951.1:43395-50139 GCF_001515625.1 Sinocyclocheilus rhinocerous | reverse complement strand
CCTCAAAGGTGCACCTTTGTAACTTATCTACCCTTAAAGCATGCATACTTGTATGGTACTAATATGCTCAATTTTAGGGATATAGTTGCACCTGTGAGGTTACTGCCCCAGTAAAGGGCTAAAATACAATTATAGTATATTTTATTTCTGACAGTGTAAACAAAAAAAAGACCTATGAAATGTTAAAAAACATGGCTTTAAAAATCTAATATTAAGTGAGTATAATTACTGATTATATTCTTTTAATAATTTAAAAGATCAGTTTAGTTTAGAGGTATCGGTATCGATATCGACGATACTGTGCTTGAAAATATCGGTATCGGATCAAAAAAAAAAAAAAGAGGTATCGCCCATCCCTAATATAAATGAAAATATTCAGAATAAATACATTTAAAATAATAATGGACAAAAAAAAAAACTTTTAGGTTTGATGATAAACATTACACGGCTTTGCGTTCTAATGCTATCTCCTTCTGCCTACAATACTCAATTGTAGCTTGTGCCTTTATTATTCATACATATTATATGAATATATTAAATGCAAAACACATTTAATTCATACTATCTAGAAAGTATTTCAAATAAATTTACTAATTGTCTTATTTGTTTAATAGCTGTAAATTGTAACAGATCGGCCAGGCTCCACCACCACCCAATCACAACGATCTCTATCACCGGAGTTCTGAGCACCTGCACCTGTCACCAATCAAGCACCTCATCAACCAGCCTGTATAAAACCACACACCTCAGACACCCTCATTGTCTGGTCTCGTATACACGTAGAGGACTCTCTGACTTTGCTACGGCTTCCATTTGAATACTGACCTGCATTACTTACCGCCTGTGTTCCTCCAAGTGTCTCCTGTTCCTCCTAATTCCCAGAGAGCTGAGGTGTGTGCTCCTCCTGTGTGCATGCCAGCTCCTGTAAAGGAAAGGATTCTGGTTATTCCACTCGTCATATCCTTTGAACTGTTCTACGAACTATACACTCACCGTGTCATCATCTGGATCCTACACCCGTACTCTCTGTGACCAAATAAACTTGATTGTATATACTAACCTGTTGCGTCAGACCTCTTCCGTTACATAAATATTTAAATGTATTATCTATTTTAAAAATGATTATTATATATGTTGTAAATGCCAAATAGTCATGCCAGTTAAGCTTAGTTTCTGTAGCCCTACAGCAGCATGTGGCAAAAAATTAAACCTCTTCACTTAATAAGAATTTACCATTTCTTTAAGGTATATATTGAGTTAGTTAAGTTATATATACTGTATATATCAGTTAGTCAGGTAGTCTCTCAGGGGTCGAGAATGACGATTGAGGCTTTGTGCAGTCATCTGTGGATCCTCATGTGGCTTCGAAGCCCAAAGGCAGAAGCACAGAGGTGGTTGCAGAGGGGGCAAGGTTCACCAGTAGTTGGAGCAGGGGCAGCGGCAGCTCTGTGTCTGCGTTCTCTTGCAGCTGCAAGATGATGGTGGCGATCCTCTTCAAATGCGGTGGCTGCTTTATTAATTTGGGCGTGCCAACTGGCTCTGTCAGAGGCGGCAAGCTCCAGCTGCTTTGGGTTCAGGTCAGCCCATTTTAGATGTGACTTGAGGTTATCTTTGAATATTTCCTTTGGGCGCCCTTGGTGTCTGGACCCTGTGGCCAACTCTCCAAAGAACACCTGCTTTGGCATCCTCTGCGGGTCCATGCGGATGACGTGGCCAGACCATCGGAGCTGCATTTTCAGAATCATGGATTCAATGCTTGTTGAGCCAGCTCTGTCCAGGACATCTTGGTTGGTGACTTTGTACTGCCAGCGGATCTTCATGATTGACCGGAGGGAGCGATGGTGGAACTGCTCCAGCTGTTTGATATGTCTCCAGTAGAGCGTCCATGTTTCACAGCCGTACAGAAGTGAGGTGAGGACCACTGCTCTGTATACTTTTAGCTTTGTGGAGAGGCGAATGCCGCTGTGTTGTAGAACTTTGGAGCGCAGTCTCCCAAGAGCTTGATTGGCCTTTTGGACTCTGGAATTGGAGATTTTGCTGCCCAGGTACTTGAAGGTGGTAACATTTGAGAGCTGGGTGTCATCTATGGTGATGCAAGGCTGGTCTGCTTCTCTTCCTGGTGCAGGCTGGTATAGAACTTCTGTCTTGCTGAGGCTGATAGTTAACACTTTAGCCGCCAGGGTTTTTTGGAAAAAATGCTGGATTTTGACATCAATATTTCAAAAGCTTGTGGCTTGAAAGGGCTTAAAGATAGAGATCTACTGTAAATTAGAAAAATGTTGGGCATGACCGAAAGTTTATGTGGGGTGTAAATATACTCATCTAATTAGCATATTATGACGTCTTCCAGGGCGGCCATCTTGAATTTCATAATAATCAGGAAATAGTAGATTTTGAATTGATATTTGAATTTATTTGCATGTTTTTTTTTTTGTCTTTTTATCCTCATTCTAAATGATCAGAAAAGAGGAAACCAACAATAAAACAGGCGAAAGTACTAAATTATTACTATATTGCAATACTATATAGTAGTAAAACGCATGTGAAACAGTAGCCTACTTTTTGATCAGTTCATCAGTAATATTCAAGAAATAGTAGACCAGATCACCCCTGCTGCCTCTACCACGTCTCCCGGCTCTCCCACACACAGCATGGCCACGTCTACCGCGGGGACACCCACCACTTTGGGGCGCTGGATCCAAAGAACTAGTGCTACTTCCAGCCCTATTTCTCCTACCCCTGCTGCCTCTACCTCTAGCAACAGCTCTCCTATAGACACTACGACCACGTCCACCGCTGCCACCCCCTATCCCCACTGGGCAAATGGTCGAAATGATAACTTGTTTGTGCTTCGTGAACACTCGCGTCTTGCACGGCGGCACCATTGCGCTACAAAGATGTACCGGGAGAGGTGCGATGATTAGATGACCGATCGTCATTTCCAAAAGGCAAATAGATAGCTCACTTGCTCTGCTATTTGCTCGAACACTTTGAATAGGAACATGACGTCATTTTGATCTAGAATCAAAGTACTACATGTCTGCCATCTAGTGGTAGGGAATACAAATGAGATATTACACCATATTAGGATCTACAGCCTATTTTATTAAGTATGACTTGTCACAATTTTGCGACTTTGGCGCTTAGAGGGTTAACCCAAACAGCTTTGTTGCTGTGGAGAATCTATCTACGATGGTCTGTAGATGATTCTCTTGATGCGCTATGAAAGCACAGTCGTCTGCAAAGAGAGCTTCTGTGAAGAGCCTCTCCAGTGTCTTTGTTTTGGCTGCCAGGCGGCGAAGGTCAAACAGTGAACCGTCGATATGGTACCTGATGTACACGCCCAGGTTCAGGTCTCTCACAGCATGTAGCAGCACTTGGGTGAACAACAGATTGAAGAGCACCGGTGCAAGGACACAGCCTTGCTTCACGCCATTGGAGATGCCGAATTGATCGGATGGCTCTCCACCTGACAAAACTTCTCCTGTCATGTTGATGTGAAACAGCTGGATCAGTTTGGTGAACTTTGCTGGGCAGCCGAGTTTTCTGAGTATGACCAACAGGGCATCTCTGTTGACCGTGTCGAATGCCTTGGTCAGATCGATGAAGACCATATAGAGGTTCATGTTCTGTTCTAGGCACTTCTCCTGCACCTGACTCACAGTGAAGATCATGTCGATGGTGCTGCGATCTGGGCAGAAGCCACACTGTGACTCAGGCAGGTTCTGTTCATAGACTGATGTCAGTAGTCTGTTGAGCATAATGCGTGCGAGGATCTTGCCTGCAATGGAGAGTAAAGAGATACCTCTGTAGTTGCTGCAATCTGCTCGTGGGCCTTTGTTCTTGTACAGGGCAACTATTATGGCGTCACGGAGCTGCGAGGGCATATCTTCCTCTTCCCAGATGCTGGACAGAACTTAATGGAATGCCGGGAGTGCCTCCTCACCAAGTGCCTTGTACAACTCTGCAGGAATACCATCTTTGCCGGTTGCCTTGCCAGAGCTCATTTGCTTGATGGCCCTCTGAACCTAAGCTAGGGATGCGGGGTCATCCAGCTGCTCAAGAGTGGGATTTTGAGGGATCTGGTCGAGGGCTGACTGGTTGTCTGCAGATGGGAGGTTGAGCAGTTGGCTGAAATGTTCTCTCCATCTGTTGTTGATGCCCTGTTTGTCTTTGATGAGCGTGGTGCCGTCTGCAGAAAGTAAGGGGGCAGAACCAGATTTTGAGGGACCATAGACTGCCTTGAGAGAGCCAAAGAACTGCCTGGCATTGTTTGTGTCGGTGTAGTGTTGTATTTCTTCCGCCGCCTTCTCCCACCACTGACCTTCCATCTTTGTGATTTCTCACTGTGCCTGGGCTTGGAGGGACTTGAACCTCTCCTTTTTGGATGCAGACCTTGGGTCTTTCTGCCACTGCAGGAATGCTCTGTTCTTCATGCCCAGCAGGTCTCCAAAGGCACTTTCATTTTCATCGAACCAGTCCTGATGAGTGCGTTCCTTGGGGCCTAGCACCTCCTTGGCTGTCTCTGTCACTACATCCCTGAACTGGTTCCATTTCTCAGTTGGATTTCCAATTAGTGGTCCATTGGCATCCAGCGTGGACTGAAACTTGTAAAGGTAGGAAGGATCTTCGAGTCTGACGATGTTGAATGCTGAGCGTATGACCTTAGCACGCCTTGGGTGGTGAGGGACGATGTGCAGCTGGAGTATGGCTCTAACTAGCCTGTGGTCCGTCCAGCATTCTGCTCCCCTCATGGCCCTGGTGACAAGGACGTCTCGGATGTCTCTTTGGCGCACAATGATGTAGTCTATCATGTGCCACTGCTTTGATCTGGGGTGCATCCAAGTTGTCTTGTACTTGTTTGCCATCCTGAATATAGTGTTCGTGATGAGGAGCTCGAACTCGGCACATTTGCTGAGAAGAAGTAGGCCATTGCTGTTTGTCTTTCCCACTCCATGCTTCCCGAGCACTCCTTTCCATCTGGTGTGATCTTGGCCGACGCGAGCATTGAAGTCTCCTAACAGGATCAACTTGTCGCTGGCTGATACCGAGCACAGAATGAAACTGAGGTCGGCGTAAAAATGCTGAATTGTCTCCTCTGCGCTGGTTAGTGTGGGGGCGTATGCGCTGATGACTGTCGCGTACCGCTTGTCGTTGAGAGGTAGGCGGATCTTCATGAGCCTCTCGTTGATTCCCACAGGGAGGTCAGGAAGGTTCTTTAGCAGGCTGGTCTTGATGGCCAATCCAACGCCGTGGATCCTATCTTCATTCTGGGCTTTTCCTTTCCAGAAGAACGTATATCCACTGGTAAGTTCTGTGAGAGATCCTTCGTCAGGGAGGCGTGTTTCACTGAGGGCTGCTATGTCAATGTTGTAGCGTGCGAGCTCTTTCGCAACGAGTGCCGTTCTCCTTTCTGGTCTTGCTTGGGGACAAGCGATTAGTCAACAGAAGAGATGGACAGCAAGGCGTGAGTGTTTTGCACAATACTTGTTATAGGTCTGTTGTTTAAATTATTACTTGCTGCTAGGAAGGAATATTTCGTTTTCTACCTATTTATACTTTGTATTTTCGTTGGAGTTTGTATTTTTGATTGCACTTACTGGTAATTCTAATAATTGCCCTCGGCTTAGAAGGAGCCTGTGTTATTTGCATTGCTCCCTTCCTATGCTTAAGTGCGAACTGTAGTTTCGATTTGAGTATTTGCCCTGCTATAGGCTATTGACTGTGCTAATTAGAAGGCGGCCACAGCTGATTTCACTTTACTGTGTATTTAATTCAATTCAATTCAAGTTTATTTGTATAGCGCTTTTCACGATACAAATCGTTGCAAAGCAACTTTACAGCAAATTAAGTTTCTACAATATTTAGTGGTAGCTTATCAGTGGTGACTGTCAGTTAATGTACATATGGCAGAAATGTATGGGAAAATCAATTAAAGACGTAATCAAACAGACAATGAATACTATTAACAGCAATTATTATATGATGCAATCAAACTTATAGCAAAATGTGGTAGTTCTGTATGTTGTTTCAGGGTTGGCATCATCTGAGGTCCTCTGAGGGGTTGGCACCTATTTATTTGATGCCTGTGCGCTGACGCGGAAGCGTTCAGCCCTCCTCGTGTGAAGACCAACAAGTGTAAAGACCTGCGACTTTACCTGCGCGACTTCACTAAGCAATGAACTTAAGTATATTTTTATTTATCCCTTTACACACTCTCCTTTCCTGTCCTCTCTTTTCCACTTCTATCATGTGTTTCCAAACCATTCCGCCTGTCTATCGATAACGCTCTAACATCACACGCAGTACTACATCACATGTAGTATCCTCCTCTCTTCCCTCACCTACTCATCTCATGTTTCAGGGTTGGCATCATCTGAGGTCCTCTGAGGGGTTGGCACCTATTTATTTGATGCCTGTGCGCTGACGCGGAAGCGTTCAGCCCTCCTCGTGTGAAGACCAACAAGTGTAAAGACCTGCGACTTTACCTGCGCGACTTCACTAAGCAATGAACTTAAGTATATTTTTATTTATCCCTTTACACACTCTCCTTTCCTGTCCTCTCTTTTCCACTTCTATCATGTGTTTCCAAACCATTCCTCCTGTCTATCGATAACGCTCTAACATCACACGCAGTACTACATCACATGTAGTATCCTCCTCTCTTCCCTCACCTACTCATCTCACATCGCTGGATGTGAATGCAGCAACTGACACTTTATGCTCTACTTTAACCTCTAGTCT
>NW_015661951.1:43056-43364 GCF_001515625.1 Sinocyclocheilus rhinocerous | reverse complement strand
TTCAATTCTCTCCTCTGTCCCCCTCCACCACCTCCCACCACTTCTATAACGGCTGATGATTTTGCCACATTCTTCACAGACAAAACTAGAACAATCAGTAGTCAATTCTCAGCCCCCCGCACACAGGACTTCAAATCAACAACACCCACTGCTAAAACTCCCATCTTCTTCTGTTCCCTCACTGAGGCAGAAGTATCAAAACTTCTCCTCTCCAGCCATCCTACAACATGCCCTCTAGACCCAATCCCCTCTCACCTTCTCCAAGCAATCTCTCCTACACTTTTACCACCACTCACACATATCATCAA
>NW_015661951.1:35850-40006 GCF_001515625.1 Sinocyclocheilus rhinocerous | reverse complement strand
TTACACCTGAAGACAAAAGGGCTAGAAACAATACTATTAGGACCTCCCGCTGGAGATCCTGCAATCTACAAGACCTTTCCTGAGGAATGCAGTTCCTTTGTTATTCTAATGGAATGGACCATTTGGTCCACACCTTTATAGACACAGTTACATTATTTTTTTCACAGAATGAAAATTATTCTTTGGTGACCAGCTGTCCTTCAAGGACCATATTGTAAAGACTGCTCGATCTTGCAGGTTTGCATTGCACAACATCAGAAAGATCAGGTCCTTTCTAACGGAGCATGCTGCACAACTTCTTGTCCAGGCCCTTGTCATTTCTAGGCTGGACTACTGCAATGCTCTTCTGGCTGGACTTCCATGAAGCACAATCAAACCTCTACAAATGATTCAGAATGCAGCGGTACGACTGGTCTTCAACGAGCCCAAAAGAGCCCATGTTATACCTCTCTTTATCTCCTTGCACTGGCTGCCGGTTGAGGCTCGCATCAAGTTCAAGACATTGATGCTTGCATATAGAACAGCCACAGGCTCAGCACCCGCCTACTTCCACTCACTACTACGAATCTACATCCCCTCCAGAAGTCTGAGATCCGCTAGTAAGCAACGTCTCGTGGTACCATCACCGAGAGGCTCAAAATCACTTTCCAGAACATTTTCGTTCACTGTTCCTGGCTGGTGGAAAGATCTTCCCACCCCTAGCCGGAATGCTGAATCCCTGACAATTTTCAAGCGAGAGCTGAAAACTCATCTCTTTAAACGCTACTTGACGTCATCTTAAAAAAAAAAAACTTTTTATTTCTCTTTATTTATTCCTTCCCTTTCTAGCTTGTACTTATTTGAACAATGCCTAAAACTTGGTATTACAAGCACTTCCTGTGTCTGTTTGCCTCTTTAAGAAGAATCGCTTTATGTATTCCCCAATTGTAAGTCGCTTTGGATAAAAGCGTCTGCAAAATGACTAAATGTAAATGTCTTGCTGTATCTTCTTTGTCCAAAAGTGTTCTGACGTTCCATGCTCCCAGTAGGAGCTTCTTTTTTTGAATTCTGTTTTTGTTTCGACCGCTTGATGGATGATCTGCCAACCGCGGTTTGCTGGCCAGATATATGTAGGGCAGGCAATGTTTGGGCCACCTTTTCTAGGCCCCTCCCTTAACAAGGGTGAGCAGTGCTATCCTGAAAAGGGCTGCTCAGTCGCCCAGAATGCTGCTGGACTTCTCCTCTGCCCTGGGTGAGGAGCCGAACGACCACTTGTCCATGGGCCACCTACGTGCAGGGTTGTGACTACAGCTGCCAGTGGTCACCTCCACCTGTTGCGTCGCCACTCCACCATCACCGTAGGACTTGTGGAAAGATAAGGACGGAATTGAAAGATGAGTGTGCGCAAAGAAACCTGTGTGTGAGGGAAATTAAAATGGAAGAGCCTGTGCACAGAGACAGTCCCACTCTCTCTGCATCAGAAGCCTTGGTCCGTTGGGGTATATGGGGACTTTGACACAATCTGTATTGTTAAAAGCGCTATATAAATAAAGGTGACTTGACTTGTAGCACCTCTGGTGGGGGGCTTGTCGTGCTCTTTCATAAGGTAGCTTGCTCACCTTTGGTCCCCACCGGTCACCCATCCCTCACCTGTGGCTCCCAGTAGCTGTAGCATGCACAGTGGGACTGGAAGTTGTGGCCTAATGGTTAGAGAGTCGGACTTGTAACCAAAGGTTGCGGGTTCGAGTCTCGTACCGGCAGGGATTGTAGGGGGGGGGAGTGAATGTACAGCGCTCTCTCCACCTTCAATACCACGACTGAGGTGCCCTTGAGCAAGGCACCGAACCCCCAACTGCTCCCCGGGCGCCGCAACAAAAAATGGCTGCCCACTGCTCCGGATGTGTGTTCACGGTGTGTGTTCACTGCTGTGTGTGTGCACTTTGGATGGGATAAATGCAGAGCACTAATTCCAAGCATGGGTCACCATACTTGGCCACATGTCACGTCACGTCACGTCACAGCGGCCACACCGGGCAACGGCTTCGACAGGCCGGCTGAACCAGGTTGAGGGTAGCCGTCGGGTCACAGACCCCCGGTGATTTAGGGCTTTGCTCACCCAGTATGTGAAGACTGCACTCTACAGACTGAGTGGACGAAAGCACCAATAACCAGTAACCTATTTAAAAAATAGAATACAATTAATTTTAAAGATATTTAGTTGCGTTTCCTTGAGGAATGAATCAGTGTTCGTAAATGAATCGCAGACCTATAATAAACGAATCGATCCGTTCACGTCCACTGTTTCATTTGTGAATTTGTGTGTTTTAATAAATCAGTTGAGACAACAGTTTAATGACTCGCTAACAACACGTAAAACAGATGCTCATTTAGCGCCACCTCCTGATGTTTGGCTTTGTTGGCATGATTGTTGGGTATTTAAACATCTATGGTGCGTTGTGTTAAACAGATAACCTTAATTTGGCAAAGAGATGTGAAATGAAGGGAGAAATAAAATAACATGTATATTAAAAATGAATAAACTTTTCTTGTAGACATATATTTCCAATATATTCTGACAACATTTTATATATATAGTGCTTGTGTGTGTGTTTAGTTAATGTCCATTGTCCACTGAGTCTGTGCTAGCTAGTCAATGTAATGAACCACATGTGTACAGTAAACAATCTCAACTTACCTCTGTCTATGGGTCTTCTGGGGGGTATTCCAAAAAGCAGGTTATGTGACATACCCAGGTATGTTTGAGGATAAGCGAGCGGATAACCTCAGCTTTCGGTTCCAAAATCAGAGGTCACTTTCAGGGCATGTAAGTAACCATAGCAACTTGCTCTCTGAGGATAACCTGCTCTGGAGCAGCTTCTGTTCCAGGGTTAGTTCACTTCAGATCATTTGATCTACTGACGAGCCTTCAGTGGGCATGACAAATAGTGCACAACATTATATAATATTACAATATGTAATATAGCCTATTATATTTATATATATATATGATATGTTAATGATGAAGCGCTAATATATGTAATAAATAAGGTAATATATTATTCTAATATGGATATTATTTATTTTATTGGCATATATAGCTGTTATCTTTATAAATTATAAAACACTATGACAAGGTTGTCACGTGTATGTTCCTGTTGCCCATATTTGGTTTTCCTGTTCCTGTCCTCGTTCAGTTCCAATTTTGTAATCATTAGCTCGCTCCGGTGTCGGCTCCAGCCCCAGAGCTCGCTCCAGTGTCGGCTCCAGCCCCAGAGCTCGCTCCGGTGTCGGCTCCAGCCCCAGAGCTCGCTCCAGTGTCGGCTCCAGCCCCAGAGCTCGCTCCGGTGTCGGCTCCAGCCCCAGAGCTCGCTCCAGTGTCGGCTCCAGCCTCTAAGTTCGCTCCAGGGCCCGCTCCTCGAAAGCGCCTTGCTGTGCCTGCTCCTCCAGAGTGCCCTCCAGTGCCAGCACCTCGTTAGCGCTTCCCAGATCCCCCGTTTAGCCCAGGAAGGGCTCCTGATCCCCAGTTAAGCCCAGGACGGGCTCCTGATCCCCAGTTCCGCTCAGAAAGGGCTCCATATCCCCAGTTAAGCCCAGGGAGGGCTCCTGATCCCCAGTTAAGCCCAGGAAGGGCTCCTGATCCCCAGTCCAGCCCAGGAAGGGCTCCTGATCCCCAGTCCAGCCCAGGAAGGGCTCCTGATCCCCAGTCCAGCCCAGGAAGGGCGGAGGGCTCCAGTTCCCGAGTATAGCCCACGGAGGGCTCCTGTCCCCGTGCTTAGCCCAAGGAGGGCTCCAGTCTCTGAATCTCCTCCAGAGTGCCCTCAAGTGCCCGCTCCACCAGAGCGCCCCCCAGGATTCCTAGTTTTCCCCAAGAAAATTTTGGGGGGTGGCCGAGACAGCTAAGGCCACGGAGGATCCGTCATGGCCTCCTGATCCGCCATGGCCTCCTGAGTCTCCTGATCCACCATGGCCTCCTGAGTCCCCTGATCCACCATGGCCTCCTGAGTTGCCAGATCCGCCATGGGTCCTGGAATGGGCACCACCCTGGAGGCCTTCCGTCTAGTAACCCTGTCCCTAGAGGCCTCCAGAGCGCCCACCCCACCTCCCCATTGGATGTTGTATGGCGAGGGACGCGCCTTCCGGGAGGGGGGAGTTATGTCAGACTCTGGTCCGTGTTTTG
>NW_015661951.1:29645-33671 GCF_001515625.1 Sinocyclocheilus rhinocerous | reverse complement strand
GTTAAGCCCAGGGAGGGCTCCTGATCCCCAGTTAAGCCCAGGGAGGGCTCCTGATCCCCAGTTAAGCCCAGGGAGGGCTCCTGATCCCCAGTTAAGCCCAGGGAGGGCTCCTGATCCCCAGTTAAGCCCAGGGAGGGCTCCTGATCCCCCGTTTAGCCCAGGGAGGGCTCCAGTTCCCGAGTATAGCCCACGGAGGGCTCCTGTCCCCGTGCTTAGCCCAAGGAGGGCTCCAGTCTCTGAATCTCCTCCAGAGTGCCCTCAAGTGCCCGCTCCACCAGAGCGCCCCCCAGGATTCCTAGTTTTCCCCAAGAAAATTTTGGGGGGTGGCCGAGACAGCTAAGGCCACGGAGGATCCGTCATGGCCTCCTGATCCGCTATGGCCTCCTGAGTCTCCTGATCCACCATGGCCTCCTGAGTCCCCTGATCCACCATGGCCTCCTGAGTCCCCTGATCCGCCATGGAAACCTGAACTGCTTCCTCCGCCATGGCTTCCTGATCCGCCCTGGAGGCTCTCCTTGTCTCCGCCCTGTTCCAGTCATGCACCAGCCTCCAGGGTGCGCGCCCCCCCTCCCTGATGATACTATTACAGCGCGGGATGCGCCGTCCGGGATGGGGGCGATCTGTCACGTGTATCTTCCTGTTGCCCATATTTGGTTTTCCTGTTCCTGTCCTCATTCAGTTCCAATTTTGTAATCATTAGTTCTAGGTGTATGTCATTAATTATCTAATTTACTCCACTGTTTATAAGCCATGTGTTCCGTGAATCTAGTGCCTGCTGTTGAATTATCTTCCTGGATGTCACTTGTGAGTTCCTGTGTTTGTTTCCCTGCGTTCGTTGAATAAAAGTCCATGTTGAAGTTTATCCCTCGTCTCCTCGCTCCTTCGTTCCAGTCCTCATTGTGTGAAGTGTGACAAATGTAATGTTTAATTTATTATGTATATTTATTTATTACATTTTATATTATCATCTCACACATGGATCGTCATTTTCTATAATGTCTAAATTCTAAATCAAAATACATATTTGATATAACTTAATAGATAATTAGCATCAAACAAACAATATAATTCATATTCTCAAGGATTAAAGATTAAACGGGAAAAAAATTTAAATGATTGCACGACCATCAGTTAGGTGGCGATATGCACTAAGCATGTAAACGACCATTGAACAAAAGAAGAAAGAAACAGCATGGCGCGCTTTTTCTTAGCGTCCGTTTCCATAGTGACTCGTCGATTCGTCGCTCTGTTGAGAATGTCTTGAGTCTTAACCAGGAACATACTCTGAGTTGAATGAACTTACTCCCGGACACAGTTTTGGAACCACATACCTCGAGTACGCAAGGTTTGGGGTTAATCAACCGAAAGTGCAGGGTTTAGCTGACGGTAAGTTAACCGTGCTTTCCAGAATACACCCCTGATGCCTCACAAAATTGGACGTTGTTGACAAAGCGTCTGTAATTTTTGAACCACATGTTCTACATATTGCAGTTCTTTTGTTTCCCTTGATATTATATTCATTAAATCCAAATGCTATCACTTTAGGTATCATTTTGTCCGAACTGTTGAACGCGCGATCTTCAAACTTACTTAGTGAAAGCTGATTGGTTGACTGAGAAATGCAGATTTACATTGAAGTTTTTTTTACAATGAACTTTTTCATGAGGAATTTAATGTGATTTGCTACACATTTTTTCACACGAAAGTTAAAAATGTTGAGCCCCCAGTTAAATTATTATATTTGTATTGCTGTAATTTTTGAAGGATTTTCATTCCTATGTCTATGACGACATATCAAGTGTCACGTGACACTGGCTGTATGATTGCCGCAAAAAAGCAAAAAATTTGATATTCAGATTCTCAAATATATGTAAATAAATGTTAAAGTGTTGTTGAACGTTGCATGTTAAATGTTAAGTTTATAATGTGCATAGCTTATCGCTAAATTTAGGGGCTATATGTGCTGCAGACTGGATTTACAACACTTGAATTCATTCGTTTATCCTGAAAGAAATGAAAGTGAAAAAGGGAGAAAATTTATTATATTTAATAGTTACATACACAATGCTCATTTGGTGAAAGAAATAATTAAATTCAAATTATTTTAAAGGATCATATTGCCGCTTGCCTAATGTGCAATTTTTAGAAGCCTAGTTTGCAAGGATTTATCTAATAATACTGTTGCACCAAACTTTAAACCTTGTTTAAAAATAAGCAGGTTTACATTTAACAAATCATTTTGATCATGGATTTAAGTTATATTTAAGATTAACTTTAGTCCTGTTGCACCATAACTTTAAACTCAGATTTAAATCTCAATTAAGGGTTAACTTAATAGAGGTTTAAATAAAATGAAATGCACATGCAATTAAAATATGTGACTGACTGAACAAAACTGTAGAGGTCTGACAAAAACAGGCCTCAGCGAGGTGTTTAAAAATGAAAATTAAAGCACATTGCGCTGTCAGAGTGCGAGGGTTGCAGCGGGATTCCCAGGATGCAGATGTCGGACAAACAAAAGAAGTGAGGAATATGTCACGGTGATGATGAGGCGAGCACCAGTGATCGCGGCCGCGCCTCTCGTTTCTCATGCCCGTGTCCAGTGTGTCTGCTGGGCAGCGATCAAACGGACAGGGCAGCGCTGTCAGGAGCAGAGATACTATAGTCAAATACACGCTGCAGCGACCCGACGAGAGTGATAACAACTCTGATCTGATCATGAAGTCTTTCCGAGTCAGCGCTCAAGTCCAAGTCAAGTCTCGAGTCATTGCTGTCAAAGTCTAATGCCGGGTTCAGACTACACAATATTTTTGTCTTTTTGTCATTAAGATAGTCACTGTGTCAGATTTCACGATTTTGACTCCTAAAATCTTGTCGTGGCGTGGACAAGAAACATGTCAGACTACACGTTGCTTCCCGACCATTCACCGCGTGCCGTCGTTAACGACACGCGTGATGTCATCGAGAAGGCGGAACTAGCGACTGACTTCAGAATGTGACAGAACTAGTCGTGGACGACGGGAAAAAAAATTAAACATGCTAGTCTTTCTGTCGTGATATCGTGAAGCATCGCAGATGCGGAATCGGTTGTCGTCCACTATGACACACTACATGAGCTGAAACGATGGAATCTTGCGTCCCGACGCCCATTGTCGTTTATGAATCCCCACGACACCCTACGTCAATCAAAGCGTGGCAAAATTGGGCTAAAATCGTGTAGTCTGAACTGGGCATACAGTAAGTCGTGTCTCAAGTCTTCTTTAATTATGTCGAGTCGAGTCGCAAGTCATGTGACTCGAGTCCACACCCGAGTCTGAACCATTGTAAGAACATCACATTAGCAGATAGATAGTAGGGTTAGCTTATACAAAGAAATGTTAATTTAGGGGAATCCTAAATTTAAAAAAACTAGTTTATCACTTAATTTTGCTAGTTTAAACTTTCTCAATGCCCAGAGTATTATTACTAACCAGAGATTTTAACCTTTCTCTACCTACCTGCAGATCTAAATCTTTCTGGAGTGGCCTGAAATATTATTTAGGACAAATAGCATTTAAATGATAATTTTGCTACCATTATGTTACATGTATCAAGTAAATTTGGGTTATACATTTTCATTTTCATTTCGCAACTTATAAAGAGTTAAAATTAGCATGCAATTTACATATTAAGACTACTGTTGAAAATGGCAAATGTAAATTACATAATTTAATTTTCATTTTCCTTTTTCACCAAACTTTGCGCATATGGGTAATGGAAAATGTAAATTTATTTTATTTATTTAGTCATTTATCAGACACTTTTATCCAAAGCGACTTACAAATGAGGACAACAGAAGCAATCAATTGTAGTATTAAAACAACTAAAAACAGATCCAAAACGAAAAGCTAAAACTTTATAAATACTACCTATACACATTTTAAAAATAAAGAGATTAAATAAAAATGACAAATGCATACAACAAAATTTCAAAACTTAACATTTAAATGAAAAACAAACGATAAAGCTAAAAACAATTAAAAATAT
>NW_015661951.1:14954-29382 GCF_001515625.1 Sinocyclocheilus rhinocerous | reverse complement strand
GCTGGACACACTTTCCTTATTTTCTCCACAACAAATGGCCAAGCAAGCGCAGACACTGACAAGATGCGCGATACAGAACGAGACCAAATGCGATATCGTCTCCACACAGTTTAAATTTAAATACAGAAATGCATTGCCATTTTGCATATTGCATTTTAAATTGAATTTTGCTACCTATATGCTTCCATATAATTACACTTAAGTGCCCGGTTGCATAAAGCACCTGAAGTGTAGTCTTCCCTTAAGATCACCCTTAAGTAGTAGAAGTAACAGCAGTGATATCTGCAGCTGAGTGTGGTGTGAGCCTCGCAGACTCTCCTGTGTCGTGTTTATGTGTGCAGTCAGTAAGAGTCAGCCGCTGAAGCTGCAGTCACACAATGAGGTCTAAACTAACCACCCCAGCACATGACTTCAATATTCTGGGTCGAATTCCTGCCAGTCTTGTCTCATCTACTCAGAGGAGTGATGACAAACTGTGCAACTCCGTTAACTCATTTCCCTGAATCTTTGTGTGTATGTGTGTGTGTGTATGTGTGTTTTAGCTTAATTTAATGTAATCTAGAATAGCTAATAAATTCTTGTTTATCCTCTCAAAACCTGAATTATTTAATAATAATTAATTCCCTAAGAAAAGTAATCTGACATTACAATGGTTTTACCTCTTTTCAAGGCCAAATGTATCTGTCAACTGATAAAGAAAACACAGCAAACTCTATGTGCTATTGTGCATTGCACAGCATGGACTTTACTTTCAGTTACTACTGTAGGCTCATTTAGTAAATGTAAGCTATTCATTTAAATGATAGAAAAAACGCAAACTGGGTGCTTAATGCAAATGTAATTGGCCACATTTACAAAATCAGGTGATTGTGTTCGCCCATCTATGCAAATGTCTCTTTATGTATAGAGACAAAAGTATGATGTTAATCACTGTCTGTCAGTTTATTGTGATCTTGTGTTTGCAAAAACACAGAGGGAAGATACATGTGTACACCAGAAAAAATATTCAGCTTTTGGTTTATCTACACAACATCTTTAAGCAAATAGTGTTAAATTTGATCTAAATTAATTCTAATTTTAATCTACTTTAATTTGAATCTAAATGTGATCAAATTTAAATCGGATACACTTCCGAAGATAGACTTTGTTTCATGTGTTTTTTTACCTTTTTTTTATCTGGACATAAGTTCTCGTGATCAGGGGGGTATTCCAGAAAGCAGGTTATGTGGCATACCCGGGTATGTTTGAGGATAAGCGAGCGGATAACCTCAGCTTTCGATTCCAAAATCAGAGGTTACTTTCAGGGCATGTAAGTAACCATAGTGACTTGCTCTCTGAAGATAACCTGCTCCGGAGCAGCTTCTGTTCCAGGATTAGTTCACTTCAGATCATGTGATCTACTGACAAGCCTTCAGTGGGCATGAGAGATAGCGCACAACTGGTGATATTTTTGTGCAACATTTGCGACTGCTTTTTATCACTTAATTAGAAGCACCACAAATTAAAATTGTCATGTTATAGGGACTACTGAACAGACATTTAGAAGTTGTTTTTAAAATACAAAGTATTTAAAATTAAAATTTTAATAAAGCTATGTAAACACTTGCATTTTTACAACACTACAAGTGTGTCCCATCAGGTAATGAAAAGTTCGACACACACTTGTGGTCTTCATGCTCACTTGAACACTTGGGCCAAATACAGGACATACGTCATATAAGTAGTCAAGTGGTCAAGTGCAAAGACTGCAAGTGTGGGTATTTGGACAAAGCTAATAACACATGGCCTAAGGCTTATAAGGCTTTAAAAACGCCTATCCCAGTGTGAAAACGCCCAGTAATTGGGAAACGCCCCCTTTGCTCTGTGTCCGAGAGCTGGAGCGCTTCCTCCAGACAGATTCATTTCATTCCGAGGAAGACGACAAGACACGCGTTTAAATCCTCGTCCTGCCTTCATCTGATCGATGTGTGAAGATTGGACAGTTATTCCCTAGAGTTGAGCTGAGAAGCTAATGTGGACGCCAGTTTGTGCAGAGTTAATGTAGTTTTTGACCAACTTTTTCCACCTTTGATGTAGGCTGGTTTCTAGGGAGAAATTATGATTGTAGTAGTAATGAAGTATTCGCTCTCTTGCTGTAGATCATTATGATGTTGTTTGAGAAGTAGTTTCTGATCCTCAAAGCTTTGGAACGCAGACGAGTCTTCTGAGGAGAAGTGAGCAGTTCACTGTATTTCACATATAAACATTAACACGAGACACGCGAACCGTTGGCTGCTGCGATTTTATTTAACGCTTCTCTTTTGAGATTTATCTTCGGCACATCAAGTGTGTTATAGTCGGTTTTACAGCGCGATAAAGTTAGTGTTAGGTTCTATATCCGCTGGATGCCTGGAGAAGTGCGGATACTCCTAATTTATGCCCAGCAAAGGATGAACGGCCTACAGTATGATGTAAAGAGTGACATGTAAGACTATCCTGCATATTGCATATTTCTTGATATTTACTTGACCCCCAAAACGGGGCAGTAGTACTTGCACATTTTCACTTAACTTATGCCACTTAACTTTACGAAGTAAGGATCGTTATGAAATTAATATTAGCCACAGAAGAGGTGCAGATTTTGCAATTAATAATTAAAATGTAAAAAATTACATGGACTGCAGCAATTAACATTTAGTCAGATCCTCTAAATTACAAGCTATTTTGTTTAGTTATCTGTTCAGAATCGTAGGAGTATCATGATCTCTATTTGAAAAAACAAAAATCGTGATCAATTTATCCAGAATTGTGCAGAATTATCCAATTATTATTATTATCCAAAATAGAATCCCAATATTTAAATACTGTATCGACCCGAATATAAGACGACCTCCCTTTTTCAAGATGTACCTTTTGGAAAAAGTCTTTTTGAAAACCAAATCTTGTTTTATAAGAAAAAAACATTTTTTCTTAAATTATAATAATATTGCATATTTTTGTTTTGAAAGTATGGTGAATACTGGTAAAATGTACCATAAAAATAACAGGTAGCCCATCTGAATTCTATAACAATTAGGCAATCCATCTCATCTAGCCTTTCATTATCAGCAGAAGTGAAATCGTATTGTAGTCTTCAAATCTGTGTACTGTCTCACCACCTTTGGTTTTAATGAGAGAAGAAAAAAAACTACACGAGGGTGGATCAGAACCCAGAACCTCGGAAATGCTTGACAAAAGTTCAACCGCTAAACCACTAAAGCTCACACCAACTAATTACACGAATTTATATATTTATTCAGTTCTGTGAAGAATCTCGGTACTAATTGTATTTTATTATTAATACGTTCATTATTAATTTATATTACTATAGTCGCTTTCAATGTGGGCAGGGCCCGCGTGCGCTGCGGGGCCCCCCCGCGGCACGGGCCCCAGTGCGGCTGCACTGCCTGCACTGTCTGTAGTTACGCCACTGGTCTCACGCTTTAAAATCACTTACAGAGGAAGTGTGTTCCCATCAGGCTAACACGCAGCTGTAAGCTTTTCTTTTTCTTGTGTTTTCACTCGCGATCTTCTAACATTATTACAGCACACATTACATTCAGGGACGGTTCTAGGGGGCCCCCATCAACAAGCTTGGCCCCCCTAAATTTGGAATCCTATCACACCAAACTATTTTGGGTGAAATGTGCAGGTTGTCCTGTGAACTATATAAAAAAGAAAAACATGACCAGCTGCTAAATTCAAATCTGCGTTCGCTGGCTGGCACAGAGCCAGAGACACACACGCGCTTTTAGAGCGCTGCGCATTATAACCAATCACACACGAGTCTGTTGAGCTTATGAATGCAAGGACCAATCAGAGGCGTTCAGATGAGTCACCGCTGAAACACGCTGTGTTGATTGAATGAATTCTCTGGTTATTCTGGTAAACAACACAGTGAAGATGTACGAATGTAAGTAAGCTATTAATTTCACAGTGTAAACAGCTTTAGAGATTATTATGGGAGTTTTTGAGAGTGCTGGGCTCGCTGGACTGAAGTGAAAATGTTGATAATGTAAAGGTTCTTTGCTCTCTTTTTGTACAATGAAAGTGTTACAGGCTAATTAGTAACTTACAATGTTTTTATTAAATTTACATTAAATACAAAGTCAGTCCTATTAAAAATATTTTATGGTATGACACCCATATCTGGTACTTAAGTAAAAAGACGGATTTTTATGCAAAGTTAATAGATTACACTATTAAGCTACTTTGCCCATCGCCCATTATAGATAAACTAACATGATCTATAAAGATGCAAAATGCATTTGCAGATATTTCATGATATATTTTGGGAATATTTCATATATATTAAAAAAAAAATAATAAAACCCCTGCTGAAAAAAACAATATGCACCATTACATAATTTGTAATGGTTTTACTGGTTATAATGGGACTACAGCACACTACAGAAAACCATTTTTTAATGGTTTTAATGGTTAAAAGTTGATGGTTTGTAATGTTTGTAATGTTAATTGTAGTGGAAACCACTGATATTTTCTATGGTTATTTTATTGTTTGTTTTTTCCAGTAGGGACATAAGCCTATATCAGTTATACAGTGGTCTTATGGCTGTTGTGTGTCACGTGACAAGCATGAGAGCCCCCCCCCCTTCACTCGTGCCCCCTCTAAAATAATGAGTTCATGATGCCCCTGACACTACAATACAAAATTATGTCAAATAAATTAAACATGATGACACATTCATTTTAGTTTAAATTGTTATAGATTACTTCTAGAGAGTGCAGTGATACACGATCATTTCTCAAAGTGTGTACGTGTGATTCACAGAACGAATGTACTCGCAGAAAACGTGCGTGCGCCTCTCTTTTAGATGTGAAATCTATCAATTGCAATGATCTTGAAATTGTGCGCAGCAGAACAGTTTCAGATCTCCGCCTTGTAAACAATGTCTAATTAATGTCCTTGACTTATAAAAGAGCACCTGACAATGTCCAAATCTTTACGAGCAACAAGAATGGCTTATATTTCCAAAAACCAGCAGCACTCGAATAACAAAAGTGCGTACGTCTGCTCAGACCCTGACGTGGCGCTAAGCTCTCTTCCACGTCAAAGACTGTTTTTATTAATATGAACGGTGCCGTGGATTTTTGCACATTTTATAAATGAGGCCCCTGGTCTCTTCAAAGATAGAGTTTGGAGGACATCTGCCTCACTTACATAAATGCTTAAATGTGTAAATTAATTAAAAAATAACTGATTTATTGTTGATTTTGGCAGATCTGCTTCTTCCTCACAGCAATTCATGTTCAGTGAAGCTCCTCCCACAACAATCACACATTCAGCAATAAATGCTGGAATATCTCCATCAGTTCAGAAGTGAAGACGAGCATCAGAGCATCAGAAAGAGCTGAAATCTGATCAAATACTGAGGACAGAGAGAAGATGAGAGATCCAAAGCCCTGCAGAATCAAACACACTGAAGATACTGAAGAACTAACAGGTTAGTGTTCATTCTTCATTCTTCACTAATAATGCTGACGGTTATAAAGCTTTTATAAAGTATAACGTATTATAAACTTCTTATAAAGTAGTTTTAGATTGTGTTTGTTGCAACTGGAAAAATCTTTAGGGCTCTACAGTAATATAGATAATCAAATAATAAGGGATGTTTTTCTGTAAACTGGGTACTTTTTTTTAGCAAAATTATTTGTTAGGTAACTGTGTTGTTGATCAAACATATTTAATAGTTCTCCCTATAGAAACCTGGAAATTGAGCCTATAATGTTTTAAAAGTCATAATTTGAAATCAATGTGCCTCATTCATGAAAGGTTTCTGGGATGTATATATAAAATATACAGTGTATTTATAAAACTCAGTAGTGAACTGTGCATTGTCACCTAACTCCCTGGTTGGGGAAAACACACTACCAGCCTAGTGTAAGGCCTCGGCTGAACAGACCTACAGCTATTGAATAAACCCATTCCAAAGCAGCATCTGGAGATTCTCAGCTCGTAAAACTGATCAACGGCCAGCATCAGCGCCCTGTTGTCTGGAGCACGTGTTAAAAACCTAACTCAATCATGGGAGAAGAGAACTCCCCTTTAAGCAACATATGGCTCAGGACACTCGTGATCCCTGTGCATAAATTCAGGGGTGGGTGATACGGCGAAAATATCATATTACGGTTTTATCACGATTCTGTGTCATGTTGGTTTGACTGTTTTGACTGAGCATTACAGCCAAACTCATTTCCCTATTAGAAGACAAAGCCTTTAAAGGGAACAAAATATAAAAAAGAATGGCTGATATTTAGGCCAAAGTGGGCGAAGATAAAAATCTTTGTCATTATTTTATCTTTGTTATAAAAAAATAAGAACAAAGATACACATTACAAATACACATAATATACAAATAAAACGGTGCTTTATTTTCAGATACAATAGGTGTATTTAGCAGGAGCATTCAAGAAACTGAATTAACAAATATAAAAATAAAACACTATATGGATTGATTCCTGTTACTGTATAGTTTTTCAGTCAAGAGTAATGAGTGATTTTTCTCTTTGTGTTTTGTTGTTTTATCAAATTTATTTTATTTATTTATTAATAGTTCACCCAAAAATGAAAATTCTGTCATCAGTCAATTCTGTAGTTTTTTATTTTTATACCCAGGGGTGCGCATGCGCGACCAAAATAAAAATTGTAAATAAGTTCAGACCGCTTTGTGTACCGACATGGTTGACAGCTGTTAATGCACAATTACCATTTTAGATCGACAAACCGTAATACAATATAAGATTTCTATTCGAACTGAAAGCATAAATCTAGGCAACCCGCTGCCGTTTTCAAAGCACAAAGCAAAACTGTGACATTTCATTGGTTCTTTGCTGACACTCTTCACTCTGCAGTGCAAACACGACAGCGCATATACTTACTTGCCGGCAACACGCCAAAATAAAAGCTTGCTGGTTTTAAATTTGAAAATGATAAATTCATATATATATAAGTAAATATTAGCATTTTATTTTTAAGTTTACTAAAAAATAATTGTATTTGTATTTAATGCTCCCTTTTTATTTTAAAACACAATAGTATTATCACACTTTATTATTTTGTTTATTTTATTAAAAAATAAATAAAGTGCAATAATATTGTTATCACTATTATTATTTTTTATAGTTATATTTAATGGGTCACACCATGTGCAGTGTGAGGACCAAACCAAATCTCCAGGTGCTCTTTTGAGAACCATGCTAAAACAATTATGTGCACCCCTGTTTATACCATCTTTTCCTCACTCTCAAGTTGTTTTAAACCTGAATGAGTTGCTTTCTTCTGCTGAACATACCTTTCTGCTACCTTTATTTGTATGAATTTACCTAGTTTATTGAATTATGTGTATATTCTAAGTTGTTATTGTATGCTTGTTTCAGACCACACACATGGAAACACCAATGTACTTGTATGCACTTACGTGCTCAACATTTATTGAACCTTAATGGAATTTTTTTGGAGAAAATAAATATATAATAAATAATATATAATAAATATAAAATAAAAGCATCAAAGCACTTTACTTGGTCCTTTTCAGTGCGGTTCGCATGATTTTTGGCCCATATATGAACACTCCAAACGATCTCAGACCCATCAGAAGACAACCGAACCGAGAGCATCTCCGGAGGTTTGAGTACGGTTCGCTTTGGGCTAAAGGTACGGTTCGCTAAAAACGTGCATTGTGAACACAAATCGCCCCGGGCTCACTTGATTTTTGCAGATCTCTACAAATTATTCGCTCACAACGTACACTCGTTTATTTTAATTTCAACCGCTTCCGAACTATGTAAGAGGCTGTGCGCCTTGCCAGTTTAAACTTTTTGATATACAAGCACGCACATCCCAGCGGGGGCTAAACAACACTCTCTTTAGCATTTATTGTGTTTTAAAAGGTACCTAATATACAAAAATCACTTTTATAAGGTGTTTGAACACAGTTTTGTGGCTGCAGTGTGTGAAAACAACCAGCCTATTATCCACCCACTCATTTTTTTATTATACCAAAAAATCATGAACAGTCTCTCCAAACGAGCTGTTTCAGATTCTCCCTCTGTTCACGTCACTGAGGGGAAAAGTCCCGCCCATTTGTGACGACCTCTGCCCTATTAGCATAAACACAGCACTGCGTGAGAAGCAGCAGTCCGCCATTACTGGAGATATACAATCCCTGCCTCAATGTTCATACTATCCATCCTAAATAGTATGTGAGATTAGAGTAAGTGTGTCCCAAAGCATAGTATGTTGAAAAGAGTATGCCAAAAGTCCCCGGATGGTCTACTATTTTAGGTAGATTTTTGAAGTGTGGATCCGTGCACACTCTAATGGCTAATATTGCCCACAATCCATTGCGCTTTGGTGAAGGATGCTGTCCAGAACTACAAACACGAATAAATAAACTACAAACATGGCGGATGTGCGCGACCGGCGGTTAGGTAGAGAGGCTTAGAAAAAGGGGTTTGAGTTACTAATATTCAACATTTAACCTGGTAAAAAAATATTTATTTAATGTTATCTGTGTTATATTTCATCTGCAACAGCAATGTCAACTTTTATAAACATCCATTTGGTGGTTAACTTTTAAATGCATCATTATGCAGAAAATATGAGCAGAGTTCTCGGCATGAAAGACCCGCGACTGGCAGATCACGAGCTACTGCTTCTCTCTCCAGTACAGTAGGATATGTATTGCATTATATGCAATGTGGAGGATGTTACTGTGACAAGATGATTGACAGGCAGTTTGCAGTGACAGGGTAGTGATTATATGCGACAGAGCGTCTGTTAAAGACACAGTTGTGTGACGTGATAGTATGTCCCAAAGCTTGCCTACTCTTCTACTACACACTCAAAAGTGTGTACTTTTTCTTCACCAAAACAGTACATACTTTAAGGGCGTAGTATAAATAGGCACATTGAGACGCAGCAAATGTCAGCGCTAAAGAGGCAATACAAGTGTTGAGTTTTGGGATGCACCAATGAACATAGGAATCTCCATAGACTTCCTCCATCTGAGCCGCTGAGGACACTGTGCTTAAGTTTCATTGTCTAAGGAAATGTCCCGGAAAAAAATCGGTAAAGTTCCCAATACGTGTGGGGATCAATAACAACGCTTTGTGTGCAAACGTCAGCTCCAGACAAAGTAAGTATCACGTGTTTGTTTTCCAAATTGCCTTTCTGAAAGAGCTTCTTGGCACTCTGCAAGGCTAATGATGCTAAAGCTACCATTGTCTGTCTGTTTTCACTGGTGCTGCCTTCATGAATGATCGTGAATAGGAATGTTTAAATTGAGCTGAACTGCTGTTTGTGTGGTTAAAAAAAAAAAACCTGTTTCCGAAAGATTGCTGGAGTGTAAGGCTTCTTTATATTTCCACCAGGATCAGTAAATGAGGATAAACTCAGGATTATAGGTCTACACAATTTATGATCATTCACAGATTCCGAACATCATCAGTAATACCCTCGCGACGCGTCCATAGCAAATAGAAATCAAATAAAAACCTACTTTGGATGCTGTTAAGTAACTTTTACAAACAAAACTAGAAAGTCTGTTTCATATGAAATATTTTTTGCGTGATCAAGTGTTTTAACCAATAAATATCTCTTGTCTTACATTTATATCTATTTATTTTCAACACACCTGCACCACATTTAAAAAAGAACCCACCTATATTTTTCCCTCCCCAAATATGGCAATAACTTTGTAATATGTGTAATTAATGTTTGAAAATATTATTTATAATGCTATATACATGGTTAAATCCACATGGCTGCTCATATCCATATCTCATCCAAACTGCTTCACTGAAAAACTGGAAACCGCTGTTATGTTGGCTGTTGTGTGATGGCAATTTAACCTGTTACACAAACTCACATGTGTATCATGAGGTTGAATCCGGTAATTTATTAGTCAGTTACTTATTGACGCTTTTCTTTCCATCTTAAATGACGCTTTGTATCCAGTACAGCATTGTTCCCATAGCTGTGATTTAAAGTGCTGTTTCTCTGGCATTTTCAAAGGCATGTTAAATATACTGTGGCTTGGCTTGATACACCGTCTAATGATCTAACGAAATCCAATTTTAAACATATTTTACTGTATGAATTTTTATGGCCCTTATATTTCCTATTTGAGCCAATGCATATTATGAATGAAGTTATTTCAGGAAGAGACCGCCCTGATTGTAAAGCAAAACGTGATTGGTTATAGCGAGAACGTGCTATGATTGGTCAGTGAAGTGTGGCTGTTATCTGATTGGCATGAGCAGACGGTGGGTGGAGTCACACATTTGTGGATTGTCAGCGTCTTGATGCTAGAAATGTTTCAAAATCCACAAATGCACAGCGAGCAATCCACAAATGTACAGGACGCGATTCACAAATGAATAGCAGGCAAAGTTGTGTTTGTGACATAAAAATGTATTTGTGAATATGTTTTTATTTGTAAATCTAATTTGATTTATTTGTGTATTTAATTAATGTTTGTGAAACTCTGAGATTTATTTGTGGATCTCATTCTATTTATTTGTCAATATGTTTCGTTTTTTTTGTAAATCTCTTTACATTTATTTGTGGATCATAATCTATTTATTTGGAATAATGCAACAATTCTACCCCATATAAAAGTGGCAATTTTAACAAGCTATATAAAAAAATATCTGTAGGGTATTTTGAGCTAAAACTTCACATACACACTCTGAGGATATCAGAGACTTATTTTACATCTTGTAAAAAGGAGCATAATAGGTCCCCTTTAACTGTCAAAAACACCCATGGTTCACATAAACACAGTTGGTTTTGTCTCAATCGAATGTAAAAATCTGGGAAATGTGTATCAATATACTGATCTGTGCATTATTGTACTTCTAGTACAGCAGCCTAATATGAGAATCAGTAGAATCTGATAATCAGTAATTTTATTAATTAATTTTATTATTAATTCATACAATTAATAATATGAATTTTTTTTTCATTTGATTAGAACATTTCTTACTTAATTGCTGCATTTAAGGATACCTGTACTGTACCTGAAAAAAAATTAAAGCAGTTTATTATATTTTATTTTATTTGTCCATTACATTTTTTTCTATTTCAATGTCATCAATGCCTTTTCCACGGGTCCTTAAAAAATCTTAAATTTAACTGTATCAAATTTAAGGCCATAAAAAGTACAATAGGGACAGAACGACAATTGCCATATAGCTTAATGTGATGATTAAAATTAAAAAGGCTAAGATTTCATTGTATAAATATGCAGGGCTCTAGACTGCGCTGCTCCAAAGCGTCTGCTCCATACAGCGCGCTGCAGAGCTGCGGCACATTGTAGCTGGAGTCAGATTTCACTGATCACGTGAAGAGAGGCACTTTCAGTGCGAGCGCTTCGGGGGTAGAGCCTGGTTTATACTCGCCGCGACAGCACGAGCACAAAGGTGCACGTCAAAGTCAAAAGTCAAAGTCTGCTTTATTGTCAATTCTGCCACATGTACAGCACATACACACAGAGAATAGAAATTGCGGTACTCTCAGACCCTTGGTGCATACAGTTAACACTTAACACTAACAGTAGATATAATACAGATAAATACAGTTTAAATATATATAAAATACAACCTATACAATATACAAATAAAGTTTGTAAAACTGCATTTTTCCATCTCAAAAATATATCTAAATTACGACCTATTCTCTCAATGTCAAATGCAGAAATGTTAATCCATGCGTTTATGACCTCAAGGTTAGATTATTGTAATGCTTTATTGGGTGGTTGTTCTGCACGCTTAATAAACAAACTCCAGCTGGTCCAAAATGCAGCAGCTAGAGTTCTTACTAGAACCAGGAAGTATGACCATATTAGCCCAGTTCTGTCAACACTGCACTGGCTACCTAGTAAACATTGTATAGATTTTAAAATCTTGCTAATTACTTATAAAACCCTGAATGGTTTAGCACCTCAGTACATGAGCGAGCTTTTATCGCATTATAGTCCTCCACGTCCGCTGCGTTCTCAAAACTCTGACAATTTGATAATACCTAGAGTATCAAAATCAATTGCGGGTGGCAGATCCTTTTCCTATTTAGCGCCCAAACTCTGGAATAACCTACCTAACATTGTTCGGGAGGCAGACACACTCTGTCAGTGTATATTATGTCACAATAACTGTCTTGACGAGTATCCAAGTAAACACAGTCGGTTACGTCTTAACAGTTAAGAAAATATTAATGTGTGTCAGTATAACGGATCCATGCATTTCTTATATTACGCTAATATTGTTAATAAAGTCAAGTCTCTTTTTTTCAAGTCAAGTCTGCTTTTATTGTCAATTCTTCCACATGTACAGCACATACACACAGAGAATTGAAATTGCGTTACTCTCAGACCCTTGGTGCATACAGATAACACTAACAGTAGAACATAAATACAGATATACAGATTAAATATAAAATACAACTATACAAATATACAAATAAGGTAAAATGTAAAAAATATATATATAAAGCAGCACACGGCACATGGCAGATAGAGTGCAAACCAGTGAAGTAAACAACAGTGCAGATATAATGATTTGTAGTGCAAAAGAGCTTATTTAGACTGATTAAAGTGACAGTGTGTGTGGTGAGTTCAGTGGTGCGTGGGGCAAAAGAGGGGAGGGCGGGCAAGGTCGGTAGGGAGTTCAGCTTCCTGACAGCCTGATGGATGAAGCTGTCCTTCAGTCTGCTGGTCCTGGCCTGGAGACTCCGCAGTCTCCTCCCTGATGGCAGCAGACTGAAGAAGCTGTGTGTCGGGTGGGTGGGATCACCTGCAATGCAGAGGGCTTTGCGGGTGAGACGGGTGTTGTAAATGTCCTGGAGGGAGGGGAGAGAGGCATCAACGATCTTCTCAGCTGCTCTCACTATGCGTTGAAGTGTCTTGCGGCAGGACGCGTTGCAGGCGCCATACCACACAGTGATGCAGCTCGTCAGAATGCTCTCGATGGTGCCTCTGTAGAAGGTGCACATGATGGGGGCCGGGGCTCTGGCTCTTCTTAGTTTGTGGAGGAAGTAGAGACGCTGCTGTGCTTTCTTGGCCAGTGCTGCGGTGTTGTCAGTCCAGGAGAGATCCTCTGTGATGTGTACACCCAGGAACTTGGTGCTGCTCACCCTCTCCACAGTCACACCATTGACGGTCAGTGGGGCATGCTGAGTGCGCACTCTCCTGAAGTCAGCAACAATCTCCTTTATCTTCTCCACATTTAGAGAGAGATTGTTGTCACTGCACCACCCGGCCAGGCGGCTCACCTCGCTCCTGTAGTTTGTCTCATCTCTGTTGCTAATGAGACCCACTACAGTCGTGTCATCCGCAAACTTAATAAGGAGGTTGGAGTTGTGTGACGGTGTGCAGTCGTGGGTCAGCAGAGTGAAGAGGAGGGGGCTCAGCACACATCCTTGGGGGGCCCCAGTGTTCAGTGTGATGGTGCTGGATGTGTTTTCACACTAAAGTAATGTAAGACCGCTTCTTAAACCAGAGAAGGTGAACATGCTGGTATTCTTGTGAAAAAAAACCCATACAATTCCTGCCACCGACAGCCAGTTTACTTTTACTTTTCTTTTTGTTTTCGTTTTAAAAAGCTTGTTATCTTTGCTCTTTACCTCACGTTACGCTATGGAGGCTCTTTAATTTTTTTTGTTTTGTTTTTTATTTAGGCCATTTGATTCCTCAGTGTTTGCTAAACATTCCGTAATTTATTAGTCAGTATATAATACAGCATGTGGTGTATGCCATGCCTCGTCTTATTTGTTTTTGTTAATAAACGTTATGTAAGCTAGTTTGTCATTGTATCTTACTGATTTATTGTTGTTGTGCTTTTTAATTAAGAATAGCAATGAATCAATCTTTTGTTTTAGTCTTAAAAAGTGAAAGGTGTATAGATATAAGCAAAACAGACAATTATCTTTTTTTGTAAAACGTGACACCAAGATCGCGAATTCGAAAGCTTGAAAGTGAAAGCGTCCAAAGTCCAGCTTATAACACAGCAAAAGAGGAATCCAGCTTATAACACAGCAAAAGATGAATTCCCATTTACAAAATCTAAATCACAAGTAATACTAATAAAAAAGAACGGGTTGAATGTTGAACACTCGTTACCATATAACTATAAACTATGATAAAAGTTCATCAGGATGCATTGATTAATCCAGGGGCGTAGCCATCATTTCAGATGTGAAGGGGACAGAAATATATATATATATGTATATACTGTATATGTATATATATATGTGTGTGTGTGTGTGTGTGTATATACAGTGGGTACGGAAAGTATTCAGACCCCCTTAAATTTTTCACTCTTTGTTATATTGCAGCCATTTGCTAAAATCATTTAAGTTAATTTTTTTTCCTCATTAATGTACACACAGCAC
>NW_015661951.1:10106-13996 GCF_001515625.1 Sinocyclocheilus rhinocerous | reverse complement strand
CTTGTGTTCCAGTGTCTCCTACGTTCCCCGTGTGATCATTAAAGACTGTGAATTGAAGTTATCTCCGTGTTTCCTCGTTCCTCGCTCCTTGCCTCTCGAGAAGTGTGACACAAAGCAGACAATTATCTATTCTTGTGAAATGTGAAAACGAGCGTGAATTCGCTTATAACATAGCAAAAGAGGAACTCCTATTTACAAAATTCAAATCACAAATAATACTACTGATGAAAAAGAACAGGTTGAATGTTAACCACTTTCGTTTCCATATAGAACTATAAACTATGATAAAAGTTCATCAGCATGCATTGATTAATCCCATGTTGTGGCACAAAAAAAAAGAATAAAAATAAAATATTGCGACCAACTGTCACAATTCACTCGGGGAGCAAGGAACAAGGAGTACTTGAATAACACAGTCTTTAATAATCCACAGGAAAACCGAGAACAAGGAGGACATTCAACAAGTAGACCCGACAAACAAGAACTGAAAGGACTAGGGCTTTTAAAGGCAGGATAATTGGGGAGGAACGAGACACACCTGGAATCAAATTAACACAATCACCACGAGGAAGAAACTGGGTCACAGGGGCAAAAACACACACAGAATAGTCCATAATCCTGACACCAACTGAGAAAGTTAGTCGCAAAAGAGCGACCAGTGGGAAGAATGAGTCTGGAGCCCTGTGGTGCATATCCAAAAATGCATGCTGTTACTATAGCATTTATGGCACTCTCTTATTAGCCTGCTCTATTCTTGTGAATTATTAGATCAGATAAAACTCCAAAAGCCAAATCCTAAATTGCATTTATTTTTCAACTTAATATTAATAATGCATCCTTAAAGAACTTTCACGTCTTACACTCGAAGGAATGGGGTTACATCATTAAACCTCTTTCTATGATTGTGTGGTATATATTTATATTCATCTGTGTGTGTGTGTGTATGTGAGCATGTATGTGTGTGTGTGTGTGTATGTCTGTGATTGCCATTAAATAGAGCTAAGCGGCTCTCTATGTCACTGATTCAATTCGCTGTCTGCTGCAGAGGCAACATGCCAAATATACTCTGTCAATCAAAACGACAAAGAGAGAGAGAGAGAGAGGATGGAGGGACAGATGGTTATTAGTTATCTCAATCAAATACATGGAAAGAGATGTTTAGAGACTATTGCCTAACACGTAGACATTTGGCAATTTCACTGGATACTTTAAACTAAAATGATTAAAAGTGCTGTTCTACATGAAACACAAAACTGTTTAAAACATAAACAATACTGCACAGGTATATACCACAGTGGTAGTTTAATATCTTAGATTGAAAGTGGTAAAACTTGTTTTGCTTTTGTTTGGGATAATAATCAGAGAGGATATCCTTGCATTGTTCTCAGAATTTAAGGGAACACTAAGCGAATGAGACTGTTCTTATGCTGGGACATTTGATCTCATACCCACTGACCACCTGCCCTTAAGTCTGTGTTTTTTTGGTGGTAGATCATTGAGCACTACATGTTAGACCACTGGCAAAAAGACAGGTGTTATGAATATTAGATTTTTGATGATTATTTCATGCTGACTTCAGTGAATTAACATTTATTAAACTAGTATCAATGATGAAACTTTTTGTAACACTTTCTATGAAGCCCGTATTTATAATACATTATGAGGGTATTCTTAAGGTATTATAATGAATGCATAATGCATTATTAAAAAAAACTTATAATATGTTATATCAACTCATGAATAATCATAACAACAGTTATAATACATCATAATACTTATGTATTTGTGGTTTAAGTTTAAGAGTATGATTATTTATAACACACAATGAACACCATATTAAATCTACTTCATTTACAGAATAATGGACTGTATCATATCTTGACATTGTTTATTTAAGATCTGCACAGTATCTTACTACAGCTTGTGAGTGGTTAGATGTTGAGTGTTATTTGAGTGTTTCCTGTGGAGCTAATGTTAATTAATTGATGTGAGCTTTATACTCCAACTGAAAAAAATGCAATGTTTTATATGGTTACATTTTATTTTGATGGTCCCTTAATCAATCGACTATAAGCAACTTTGCAACTACGTGCCAACTAACTCTCATTAGAGTATTAGTATGCTCAAGAATGGTAGAATCTAGTATGGTAGAATAAGTTGACGTACTTGCAAAGACACTTATAGTCAGTTTATCTGTTGGTTGACCATCAAAATAAAGTGTTAGCAAATATTTACAGTAGCAGACATACTGATACTCTAATGACCGCTAGTTGATATGTAGTTGCAGAGTCACTTATCAACAGCTGTCTAAAGGGTACCATCAAAATAATCAAACTGATATTACAATAAAAATAGTTCAAAGCAAATGTGTCATATTACACATTCATCTGATCTGATATCTGATCTTATGGCTGTTTGAGAGAAAAAAATGTTATTATTATTATTATTATTATTATTACTACTTATAAGTGGTCTTTGACTGATTTAAGTAAAGTAGCATAAGAAATATGGCAAGATATGAGACTTTATAATACATTATAACTATGAGAAATATAATCCATTGTAAAAGTGGATGCAACGTGTTCATTGTGTTATAAATCATCATACTCTTAAAAGCTATAACCACAAATAAGTAAATATTATAATATATTAAAACTGTTCTTATGAATATTCATGAGATGATACAACATATTATAAGGTTTTTTATAATGCATTAATGCATTCATTATAGTGCCTTAATAATACCCTTATAATGTATTATAAATAAGGGCTTCATAGAAATTGTTACCAATAATTATATGAATATATTATATGAATTATAAACAATTATATTTCAGATAAATGCTGTTCTTCTGAACTTCCTGTTCATCAAAGAAACCTGGAAAAATTCTACTCGGCTCTTTTTAACATAATAATAATAAATGTGTTTTGAGCAGCAAATTAGAATATTAGAATGATTTCTGAAGGATCATGTGACTGGAGAAATGATGCTAAAATTCAGCTTTGAAATCGCAGGACGCGTTGCAGGCGCCATACCATACAGTGATGCAGCTCGTCAGAATGCTCTCGATGGTGCCTCTGTAGAAGGTGCACATGATGAGGGCCGGGGCTCTGGCTCTTCTTAGTTTGCGGAGGAAGTAGAGACGCTGCTGTGCTTTCTTGGCCAGTGCTGCGGTGTTGTCAGTCCAGGAGAGATCCTCTGTGATGTGCACACCCAGGAACTTGGTGCTGCTCACCCTCTCCACAGTCACACCATTGACGGACAGAGGAGCATGCTGAGTGCGCACTCTCCTGAAATCAACAACAATCTCCTTCGTCTTCTCCACATTCAGAGAGAGATTGTTGTCACTGCACCACCCGGCCAGGCGGCTCACCTCGCTCCTATAGTTTGTCTCATCTCTGTTGCTAATGAGACCCACTACAGTCGTGTCATCCGCAAACTTAATGAAGAGGTTGGAGTTGTGTGACGGTGTGCAGTCGTGGGTCAGCAGAGTGAAGAGGAGGGGGCTCAGCACACATCCTTGGGGAGCCCCAGTGTTCAGTGTGATGGTGCTGGATGTGTTGCGGCCGACCCGAACTGCCTGAGGTCTTCCAGTCAGAAAGTCCAACAGCCAGTTGCACAGCGAAGTGTTGAGCCCCAGCTGGACCAGTTTGTGAATGAGCTGTTGAGGGATGATTGTGTTGAATGCTGAACTGAAGTCAATGAACAGCATTCTAACATATGAGTCTTTTTTGTCCAGATGTGTGAGTGCTGAGTGGAGGGTAGTGGCGATGGCGTCATCGGTCGAGCGGTTAGACCGATATGCAAACTGGAAGGGGTCCAGGGAGGGGGGGAGGGCAGACTTGATGTGGTGCATGACTAGCCGTTCAAAGCACTTCATGAGAATAGG
>NW_015661951.1:1120-1236 GCF_001515625.1 Sinocyclocheilus rhinocerous | reverse complement strand
GATCACCTGCATCACCTGCAATGCAGAGGGCTTTGCGGGTGAGACGGGTTCCACAAATATCCTGGAGGGAGACACCAACGACACCAACGATCTTCTCAGCTGCTCTCACTATGCGT
>NW_015661951.1:0-981 GCF_001515625.1 Sinocyclocheilus rhinocerous | reverse complement strand
GTGTTGTCAGTGTTGTCAGTCCAGGAGAGATCCTCTGTGATGTGCACACCCAGGAACTTGGTGCTGCTCACAGTCGCACCTTGCTAATGAGACCCACCACAGTCGTGTCATCCGCAAACTTAATGAAGAGGTTGGAGTTGTGTGATGGTGTGCAGTCGTGTGTCAGCAGAGTGAAGAGGAGGGGGCTCAGCACACATCCTTAGGGGGCCCCAGTGTTCAGTGTGATGGTGCTGGATGTGTTACTGCCGACCCGTACTGCCTGAGGTCTCCCAGTCAGGAAGTCCAATAGCCAGTTGCACAGCGAAGTGTTGAGCCACAGCTGGACCAATTTGTGAATGAGCTGTTGAGGGATGATTGTTTTGAATGCTGAACTGAAGTTTATGAACAGCATTCTGACGTATGACTCTTTTTTGTCCAGATGTGTGAGTGCTGAGTCGAGGGTAGTGGCGATAGCATCATCGGTCGAGCGGTTGGACCGATATGCAAACTGGAAGGGGTCCGGGGAGGGGGGGAGGGCAGACTTGATGTGGTGCATGACTAGCCGTTCAAAGCACTTCATGAGGATAGAAGTAAGTGCAACTGGACGGTAGTCATTGAAGCAGGATGGAGACGACTTCTTCGGGACTGGAATGATGGTGGTAGCTTTGAAGCATGTGGGGACAACAGCCTGACTTAGTGAGATGTTGAAAATGTCTGTGAAGACATCAGTGAGTTCCACTGCACAGTCTCTCAGTACACGCCCAGGAATGTTGTCAGGACCCGGAGCTTTGCGTGCGTTGATCCTGCTGAGGGATCTCCTCACGCTGTCCGGGGACAGCGTCATCACCTGGTCGCCGGGAGGAGGTGGAGTCTTCTGTGCAGTGGTGCTGTTTTGTGCCTCAAAGCAAGCGAAGGCGGCATTCAGCTCGTTCAGCAGGGAGATAGTGCTGTCACAGATCCGCGGTGGGGGCTTGTAGTCCGTAATGGTCTGTATCCCCTGCC
>NW_015661950.1:284-503 GCF_001515625.1 Sinocyclocheilus rhinocerous | reverse complement strand
ATATTCGATTATAATGCACATTCTAACGTTGCTAGGTTGTAATTATTATTATTATTATTATTATTTGATTTGTTTCCAATACAACGCTAATTCTATGTGTTTGCAGAACTACGTTTGATTTATGCATGCAAACTGTGAAATGCTGTGATTGTATGGGATGGTATTAGACTCAAAATGATTAATAGATGCACGCACAATTATCCATGCACTGCATAAATT
>NW_015661950.1:0-131 GCF_001515625.1 Sinocyclocheilus rhinocerous | reverse complement strand
ATGGTTCTTGTAGCCATGGTAACCGCAAATTAACCATGGTTTTGTTACTTCAAATAATAATTTACAAAGAAGCATTAAGATAATACTTTTTTGTGGTTATAAAAACAGACCTAAGACAACAATAGCCTTTA
>NW_015661949.1:516622-522130 GCF_001515625.1 Sinocyclocheilus rhinocerous | reverse complement strand
ACTTGGGGGGGCGCATGTCCTAAAAGGTTGAAAACCCCTGGCTTACACAACTGATATAGAAATTTTAATTACCGCAGCTGTACCTGCAAGCCCTCTTCAACGGCTTAAGTCAATAAATCAGGTTTTAACACGGCAAGGAGCCACAACTCAAAGCATGCTGGAACATTACCTGCACATTCTGCCAAAAATGTGTCTGGGGTCCTATAGATCAGAGATCTCATAGGGGTGGCGTGAAACAGGGTACAAGGAAGTAAAGAGAATGGAGGGGGGAAGAGCGTTCTGTAAGGTCGCTGAGGTTGATGCTACATATCTCAGATGCTTATCTCAAGTGCCTGGACTTCCCAAAAACCGCCTTGAGAAAAGAGAGAGGTATGTGTCACTGACATTTATTATGATACAGTGTGTTTACCGTTTCTAGAAAACCGACTCACCAAACCCGTCTGAGCCTTCAACTACAAGGTTTTTCCAGTAGTTGAGATGAGCAAAGGACACCGGTCTCTCTCTATACGAGTATGTGTAGGCGAGACTTCACTATGTGCATATGATCCTGTTTCAGCTTCTAATTTTTGACCCCAACCTTGCCCTCCTGAGCTCGGTCCTCGACCCCACGTTGCATTACAGAACACAAAGTTATATAAAGCTACGCAAGTAGAGCAAAGCGCAAGCAGCGCCGTTTCTGCCCTTTGTGGTTCCCAGCCAAACAGATAATGTATATTCAGGCTGCGGTGCAAACTAGCACTGTATTTGTAAATACCACAGCTCTGTACAGTATCAGACTGTTTTTAGAAGCCCGTCTGAACAGAGTGAAATGATTTCGTTTCACAGTGGACAAGTGGAACTAATCCATTTCATTAAAAACAGACAATCAGATTCCAGTCACAGAACAGAGCACTTAGCGCAGACTGGCTTCAAACAGCGGCTGACATCAATACTCTCTGCCCCGCAGTAGCGTGAGGAAGCGGGCGGGCTAAAATTGATGCTGTTCACAGTTCCGACCCCCTCTACTTTCTGCACTCGTTTACAACTGTCTCTTTTCACGCGTTTCATCAGGGCTGGAAAAGGGCAGAGAAAGGCCTCTAACAAACTCCAGATCCCTGTGCACACACACACACATATATATGGGGGCACAAGTGAAATTAGACAAACTTGGGGGGGCGCATGTCCTAAAAGGTTGAAAACCCCTGGCTTACACAACTGATATAGAAATTTTAATTACCGCAGCTGTACCTGCAAGCCCTCTTCAACGGCTAAAGTCAATAAATCAGGTTTTAACACGGCAAGGAGCCACAACTCAAAGCATGCTGGAACATTACCTGCACATTCTGCCAAAAATGTGTCTGGGGTCCTATAGATCAGAGATCTCATAGGGGTGGCGTGAAACAGGGTACAAGGAAGTAAAGAGAATGGAGGGGGGAAGAGCGTTCTGTAAGGTCGCTGAGGTTGATGCTACATATCTCAGATGCTTATCTCAAGTGCCTGGACTTCCCAAAAACCGCCTTGAGAAAAGAGAGAGGTATGTGTCACTGACATTTATTATGATACAGTGTGTTTACCGTTTCTAGAAAACCGACTCACCAAACCCGTCTGAGCCTTCAACTACAAGGTTTTTCCAGTAGTTGAGATGAGCAAAGGACACCGGTCTCTCTCTATACGAGTATGTGTAGGCGAGACTTCACTATGTGCATATGATCCTGTTTCAGCTTCTAATTTTTGACCCCAACCTTGCCCTCCTGAGCTCGGTCCTCGACCCCACGTTGCATTACAGAACACAAAGTTATATAAAGTTACGCAAGTAGAGCAAAGCGCAAGCAGCGCCGTTTCTGCCCTTTGTGGTTCCCAGCCAAACAGATAATGTATATTCAGGCTGCGGTGCAAACTAGCACTGTATTTGTAAATACCACAGCTCTGTACAGTATCAGACTGTTTTTAGAAGCCCGTCTGAACAGAGTGAAATGATTTCGTTTCACAGTGGACAAGTGGAACTAATCCATTTCATTAAAAACAGACAATCAGATTCCAGTCACAGAACAGAGCACTTAGCGCAGACTGGCTTCAAACGGCGGCTGACATCAATACTCTCTGCCCCGCAGTAGCGTGAGGAAGCGGGCGGGCTAAAATTGATGCTGTTCACAGTTCCGACCCCCTCTACTTTCTGCACTCGTTTACAACTGTCTCTTTTCACGCGTTTCATCAGGGCTGGAAAAGGGCAGAGAAAGGCCTCTAACAAACTCCAGATCCCTGTGCACACACACACACATATATATGTATATATACACAAAATAGGGCTCGGTACTTTGTATATAAGCACGAATATTACACATTAAAGAGGCAGGTCCAGATGGGTATCTTAAACAACAACAAAACCAACATTTAAAAAATGATCATACAAGGAACCAAAATAACAAAGTGCACACTATAGAAAATAAAGCACACTCAAAAAATCTGATTCATTTCACTATGTTCACTGCGAGCATTTTGTTCAGACTGTAATGTGTTATGTCAGTGTTATCCAGGACAGCATGTAAGTCTGCTTAGGTGAAAACTCAATGTGACTGATCAATGTAGCGCAGCAGTTCTCAACCTTTCTGACTTGAAGGCCCCCATATATTAACAGAAACTTTGAGTGTAGATATATTTAATAATAATTTAATTCATTTTATTTTTCCAGAAGATTTGAGATTCTGATTCTCTGTTACTGATTTAGTTACTATCACTTGATAAGCAGCGCTGGGCAGGGTGTGGTGACACTGTAAGAGTCACGGTACAGTAAAGCAGACTAGGAAATCCCCTGTGACCGACAGAACACACACAAACACACATTCACAAAGGCTCCTTCAGCTGTAAGGAGCTTCTTACTCGGACATAAGAGCATCATTCTGAGGAAATCGCATAAACCTTGACAGGCCGAACGTAACTGTGAGTTTATGAAACTGTTGAGAAGGAAATAGAAAAAATAAGATGTGTTTTGACAACCTCACTCATCAGCAGGGTGTGGAGCGTATCTCACGGTACGTCCAACTCTGAGAGGACAGGGGAAAAAAGCGGAGTCAACTTTTCAAATCAAGGCTCTCCGTGTGCTTAATGAGGATGGAGTGGGACTTTTTGCCACGGTTGAAAATAAGGCGTCGGATAGATGGAGGGAGACTTGGTGGGCAGCGTCAGCCGTGGCACCCTTTTCCCGCTGGTGCCAGATTACATTTCCAACAACAGCTGCCTCCTTTGTCCGCTCGCAGCCAAGCCAAACTGCGCCTAAAATTTCATTTAATCTGCTGCAAAACCTGAGTGTCAGCCACTTAAATGGCAGCTAAAAGCACTACTCTCAGATAACTGACTGACACTTGCTAATAATAGACCCTGGCAACAGGGGAGCCGTGGCGGACATTTTGTGTAACCGTAGAGAGACGCCGGGTGCCTGGGAAACAGGGGAGTGGACGGTCCCAGCTCCCCTGACGGGTGGGATCCTCTCACAGGCCGCCATACCTCCCTCAAGCTCCACCCTTCCCCTGCATGCTTAGCCAATCCTAAACCTGCCAGTGACCCACGGTCTCTCATTCAGCCCTCGACCGCCATGCAACAATGGGCCTACATGCTTTTGTCTGCAAATCTGGGGGCAAGTAGGAGGCAAAGAGGGGCAAGCCGAAAGACATAGCAAGGATTTATAGATGATATAAAAATTTTAATTTAAGCCCCCATATTCTGAATGGAAACTCGGCTCTCCGGTCACAGGTCCGTCAAGCTGTGACCGTTTGGACCCAGTCAAGGAGCAAAAGATTAGCCCATGGAAGAAGGGGGGAAATTGGAGGAGGAGAAGGGGGATACAGGTTGAGCAGCTTCTGTGGTACTGTGTCATTACACAAGGTCTCAACACGCCCTACGTGGGAATCTGAGACAGGGCCTGGCAGGTCAGGGCTGAGCTCGAAGCAACAGAGCACCAGGCTAAAACCACTGCGTGTGTGTTTAAGAGCCAAAAGCCCATCATCGTACTCTCTTTCTCTCAAAAGCAAAGGAGAGAGGAGGAAACACCCTTCCACTGAAAAATAAACAGATTCACTGTACATCACTGAGGCAACAACTTAAAAAAAAATAGCATTCCGGTTCAATGGCTTCACAGACGCTGCTCTCTCGGTTTTGTTTTTCACTACCTGTTTCTGCTTTGCTTTCCTCAGGTGTCGAGAGGTGAAGCCGACTGGAGTGGACACGTGTGGCAGGAAAACCTTGTGAGAAACAGCACGAGAGACATAAAGGGACAAAGGAGGAGGGAGACCACTATGGTGTTTGACTTTCACATTAGTGAGGTTTCGATGTGTCTATATATACATATATATGTTAGTGATGTTCCTGAACTGAAAGTCACCGTTAGGGTGCAACCATAATTGGCTAAATTTGGGTGAAACTTTGCTCCACTGAGGTCACTTCCAACCTAAGCAGCTATATCTTGGTAAACGTGGCAAATATGCAAAGTTTAACACTCTTGAATATGATCCAAAATCCACCAGGGGAAGTGTTTTGACTCGCATATCCCTTAAGTGAAATTCCAGATTCCTATTATGATATTCCTATTAAAACTTTAAATTTCACTTGTGGAATTTTGCCATACAAAGGTAAATGTGCTATAGTTGTGAGCCCCTTTAACAATCAGATTTTAAAACAAATCACAAAACCACAAGGTCCCATTTTTTATGTTCACGTAATAGCTGTGAAAGAATTTCAGTCGGTACGAGTGTTTTGAGGTGTATCTCACGCAATTTCATAAACGATCATTGTTGTAACTTCCGAGTACTTGTGGATGTCTCTAACATATCTGCTCAAAAGCGGGCTGGAAACAGAGAGATGGACAGAGAGAGGGAGACAGGAGGAAGAGAGCGGGCAGAGGGCCTCTCATAGCCACTGATGAAGACATAAAGGGGAGTGAATGAAGGGGGTGATTTAGTCTGCTGTGGGAGATTTTCACTTCTGCATTCTTGTCATGTCCAGATGTTCTCCTCTAAACACACACACATACACACATCACTACACCAAACAGTGTCCACATGTACTCAGTCTATACAAACAGAGTAAACTGCATCAGCAGAGTGACTACTGCATCAATTCTACTGATCCAAAGATGGATTTTTCCTAGAGAGCAGGACCAATGGCTGATATTATGCCCATATATACATAATACAATTTAAATATTGCAAATGATGTGCACACAAAATGCTGAACCAATTAAATATTAATAAAAAATTATACAAATATTTAAAAAATATATTTATTGAATTAACTAAATAGTTTTTACTAAATTTGTTTTTTTTACTATTTTACGACTATTTTATCTGTTCATAATCCGTGTATCATTTGATCATTCGTTTCTTGATTTAATATTGAAAGTAGAAAAATTAGAAAATGGCTCCTTTTACGTTTTTTCATTTTTTTCCAAAAAACGAAAAATGAGAATTCAGCTTAAGTTTTCATTTTTCGTTCATGGATGGAAAAATGAATAAACAGCTTGAATATTCGATTTCTACA
>NW_015661949.1:500971-515622 GCF_001515625.1 Sinocyclocheilus rhinocerous | reverse complement strand
GCAGTATCACGCAGCAGAATAATAGTCCTCCACTGCTGCAGTTGTACGGATTCTTAACGCATTTATTGCAACTACATTTAATCTTTTTTCATCAAACAAACAGGCTAATGAATAGCTCGACACAACTCTGGGGCAGAGTCTAGACAGGGCTTTCTTCTGTGTAGATATAAATTCTATTCCTGGGCATGCTGGGCATGGCAGGGTATGATATGACAGCTGTCATAGCCTACCCTGCTCACCCAGTAAGTTGTTTAATTAATTGGCTTGGGTATATATAGGCCTATAATGTTCACGCAAGAACTGTCATTTTGACTGACAACGGGAGAACAATAGATATTAAATTGCCTAGGCTACTGTTAGAGTTTTATAATGTAGTCTTGTGTTTTATTAAAATTGATTATAATTGATATCTCAAAAGGATATGCACTTCTGCGCAGAGTGAGCTGCAATGCAAGATTTTCATAAAATATAATAACTTGCCATTTCGGTTTGTTTCTCACCAAACCCTCAGTATACCTTCAGAATGCTTGGAATATACGCCAGGAGATGCATAGGATTATAGATATGCATCCGCTTAAAAAAAAAATACAAATAAAAATAGTCTGTTTGATGAGAAAAATATGAAATTGATAAAATGGGTTATTAATCCGTACACCTGCAGCAGTGGAGGACTATTATTCTGCTGCGTGATACTGCAGAAGAACTGATGACGGCACGGTTTGATCTTCGGCTGACCAATCAGCAGAAAGGGGCGTTTAATTCCCGCCCACATGTAGAAATCGAATATTCAAGCTGTTTATTCATTTTTCCACCCATGAACGAAAAACGAAAATTTAAGCTGAATTCTCGTTTTTTGTAAAAAAAATGTAAAAACGAAAAAGGAGCCGTTTTCTAATTTTTCTACTTTCAATATTAAATAAAAAAACGAATGATCGAATGATACACGGATTGTTCATTACTATTTTTTTTTCTTTTTAATGACTGCTCATTATTTTTTGGTTTGAAATAAAGCAGCAGATACAGTACTGTTCAAAAGTTTAGGGTAAGTTTTTTTTAAGAAATTTATTTTTTTATTTATCAAGGAAGGATGCCTTAAATTGATCAAAAATGACAGTAAAGGATTTTACATTGTTACAGAAAATCTATTTCAAATAAATTTTGTTCTTTTGATCTTTCTTTTCATCAAATTGTAATATAATTTCATTTTAGATCAAATAAATGCAGCCTTGGTAAGCATAAGAGACTTCTTTCAAAAACATTAAAAAAAAAACTGAAGTACATTTGGCGAGCAGCACCAGCTATAAATCTCTTTATTATCCATTGACAAGGCTGTCAACAGATTTTGAAAATGTGAAAATGACAAGTGAGATATCACTAATTAATGCTACTCTTTTTATACTGCAATTCTCTCACAGACAAGTCTCACAGTCAAGTTTATATATAGCACATCAGAAGTGAGTGTTACTCTTGTACAGGAAGCACAGTGGTGGACCTGTTAGGCAAAACAATCTCCCTCATCTGCACCAAGAGCGTCGCTTTTTGGACTAGGCCACGACAGCGGCGGGCCGCTCGGCACACGCTGACGAGCGAGGGGAATCGTGCGCTGATTACTGGCAGCTTGCCTCTATGACTTGGCAGCTAGTGGTCACTGGGGGAGGAGGACATGATAGAGGCAGGATTTAGCCTCCGCTACACACACAGGGTAATGAAAGCCAGCCAGCGTGGATTTATGTGCATTAGGAGGCACTGGGCTACCCGGCCTGTGATACATTTATTTGGCTTTATTAGCCTTGTGGCATATACGTATTGGAGGTAATTTGGTTAAAGCTGTTAGGTCCATTATGCAGTGAGCATCATCGGAGGAGGGAGAGGGCTGTTATTAGTGGTTATCAGATGAGAATTATGAATGATAACAGAAGCCCATCTCTAATTTGTGTGGCTAAGGTCTCCATTTAAATTATGCATACAGTGCAGAACCGATAAACAGCGGGGCATCTGTGCAGAGACGTGGCTGCTCCTGTGGCCAGGAAAATACTCCGGTCCCCGCTTTAAAATAAACACACACACACTTACAAACACACACAAATACCCACAGAAAATCAATCCTGAACTGTGCTCGCCCTTTAGTCTATAACAGCTCTATGTGTGTTCCTGTTTGCAGCGGCCTGGACTGTGTCTGCGTCCAGCGCAGTATGGCCCGCTGGTCAGATCTGTGTACGGGATGCTGGGGTCACTCCATTCTGAAGTTCAGCGGGGACATGGATCAGTTTATTGACCGCCAGCTGAATGCAGAGCTCACCCCGGCGGACTGCTCTTACAGTTTACTCTCTCTTCCTGTGACACGCTCACCTCTGCTGAGGCCTGTGAACGCTCAGTGTCAGAGAGTAAACCTGTTTTGTTCATTTCTGTGTAAAATATAAATAAATAAAGTACAAGGGCGAGTAAGACATATGAAGAGTGTTACACAGTCCTTTAGTCTGCAGGGCAGAGGGGTCACCTGAGAATTCTGCTCTCTGCTGTTAACAAGTCTCGCACAGCACTGTCTGGTCAAGCAGAAACACGCATCTGTGTCTGGTCACAAGGACCATGAGAGGAAAACACGAAGACAAAACAGGAGAGAAAGAGAGGAAAAGGTTGCTGCACATAGCCAAAAATAAAATTAAATTAAATTAAATGAAATGAAATAAAATAAAATAAAATAAAATAAGATGTAAAAAAATATATATATAAAAAAAAATCCAGCTACAGACATTAAGAGACTGGTCTTATCTAAAATTTCATGTTGACTTAAGTCTAAAAGTCAAATTACATGCTAATTAATGAAACTGAGTTGAACTGAGGGCTCAAATATAATATTAAAATAGATATTACATAGAAATTTATATTTGTATTTCTGCACATTTAAACAGAGTTGGTAGAAAAGTGTAATATTTACATTTACATTTACATTTACATTTAGTCATTTAGCAGACGTTTTTATCCAAAGCGACTTACAAATGAGGACAATAAAAGCAGTCAAAACTAACAAAAGAGCAACAATATATAAGTGCAAATGACAAGTCTCGGTTAGCCTAACAAAGTACACGTAGCAAGGTATATATACACACATATACACACACACACACACAAAGAAAAACAAGTAGATAGAATAGAAAAAATAGAAAGCTAGTGTAATATTTCCAATTAGAGATTTTTGCAGACATTTTTATCCAAAGCAAATTTATAAAATATTATTATGAAATAATAATTTTTATAATTATGATCAAATTTTAGATATATTTTATCAGTTTGTGAGTTTCCAGTAATTCAAGCACATGACTTTGCCACCACCATACCGTCCAACAGTCGATAGATATAGATATTTGTCCTGAATATTAAAGGGGTCATATGATGCGATTTCTATTTTTACTTTTCCTTATTGTGTTATGTAGCTATTTGTGCATGTATAAGATCTGCAGAGTTACAAAGCTCAAAGTCTCCCACAAAAGGATTTATTCTATCTAAAAGAGAAGGCTGAACCAGACTGGGCTAAAACACCTCGTTCAAACACGCCCCCACATCTCTACGTCACGATGTGGAAATATTTGCGTAATGCCGCCCAAATGTGTTTTTTCAGATGTATTTCCAAGAAAAAAACATCGTCTTATATTCAGGACAATATGGTAGTTTAAGTATTTGCTATTGACTGTTCAAATGCGGAGTTTTGCGCCGTGTAGAGCATCGCGTCGTGTGTGTGTGTGTGCGCGTGAGAGAGAGACAGGGTCACTCACAGTGGAGTCAGCTTTCTTAATCGCGGCTTGTGTACTGCAAATACATACGAGCATCATCACTGTGTCTGTCACGCGACTCTGTTCCCCTTTCGGGCTTGAACTGATGGTAAAACTAAGGACATTATGTACTGTATTTACATTTATGTTGAAAGCTGAAGCTCGCAATTATGGAAAGGGGCGTTATATTTCCGACGCGTTCTCATTTTCTAAAACTTTTTTTTTTACAGTCTGCCTTCAAAGACAATAAAAAGCTTCTGTGCTGCAGCCACACTCATCCACAACACAAACCAACACCCAGTCAGGTGCAAATGGTCAAAAAGGAACCAAATGCATGAGGACTGTATTCACGAGGATCTCAATCTCACCGGTCTCACTATAGTAGAGTAAAACTGCGTTTTGTACAGTATGGCTCCCCCCGTCCTGCACAAGAACTACTGTACAGTTAAAAATAACTGAAGAGCCAGTAACTTTCTGGCTATTGATACAACCTCAACTCCAGCAGTGAGGTCACACACAGTCTCCTCCCCCACGGCCCGTCCACGCACGCTCCCTCGCACATGCAGCCGACCCGCAACTTATCAAAGGCATTAACAACTTTTTGTTAAAAGGCTATAAAGTCTGGCAGAGGTCAGAGTTCACAGCATCAGCTCTCCAGAGCAGAACAGCACGGCTTATGGAATCAGTGTAATGCGTTTAACAGCGCAGAGTTATAAAAATGGAATGTTTAAAAACAAAGAGAGGGAGAGAGAGACAGAGATACACTCCTACACAAGCCCCTGTGTGTGCCGGAAAGGCAGAGCCGTACAACATTGAACAAAGAGCAGCCAGGCTGGCATGATGTGTGTGTGTATGTGTGTACGCAAAAGAGAGAGAGAGGGTAAGAGTTTGCCCGCGGCATGCCGAGATGTCAAAACTGTCTCTCAGTAGCTGCAGAGAGACGCAGACAAAGGCAGAGAGTCAGCCACTGCTGCTATTGATTACTTCTCACTGGAGAGCACTGTGTGAAGAGGGAAGACAATGGAGCAGATCAAACTCACACACTCACCTCTCCACCCCACACAGAGTGCCACCGGCCTCTGCTCTCATGCAAACCACAAAGCCTGCGCTGCACTCGCCAAAAACTCCGCCACATTTCGGAATTAAAGGAATAGATCAGTCGAAAATAAAAATTACACCATTATTCGCTCATTCTCATGTCATTTCAAACCGGTGTGACTTTCTTTCTACTGTGGAACACTAAAGGAGAATGTACAACCCGATCTCATGGAAGTGCGTATAAATAGTACGCCAAATAAAAATGAAAACTCGTGGTATTGATACGCAAAAATGGACCTTGGCGTGTATATGCTACGCGATGGGTAGGATTAGGGCTGTGGGGTAGATGCGTATCATGTGTACGCGAAAACTGCTTATTATATGCACGCCAAACACGTGCGTAGCATATACAGTCCATTTTTGCGTATCAATACCACGAGTTTTCATTTTTATTTGGCGTACTATTTATACGCATTTTCATGAGACCGGGTTCAAATGTACCGGCTGCTTTCTTTTTTAATACAATGAAAGTGAATGGGGACTGGAGCTGTCATGCTTTTAAAAAGACGCAAGAGCTTCATAAAAGTGGTTGTGCGACTCTTTCAATCTAGTCTTCTACAAAAGATGTGTGTGATGAACAGAAGTTATTATTCACTAGCTCTTCTTGGTGAGAGTTTCATTGATCATTTTTCATCTGTTCAATAAATTGGCTCATCCAATTCACAAAACCTTTTTGATATCATTTGTGAGCAAATCATTCAAATGGTTTAGGGAACTGAATGAAGCATTTAATTGAAAAGATCTGACTCAAAAGACAAGCAGACCGAATTTTAAGTTGTTTTTCTCTGAAAATGAGAATCAGCAAACTGGCTCACTGATCACAGCGGTTAACAGCCGACTGGATCAGAAGATTTTTAGAATCAGAATCAGATGAGCTTTATTCACCAAGTGTGCACAAACAAAATGTGTTGTGTTTTCTTGGAGCTCTGGATATACACACTATATACATGCACACATGAGCACAGAAATAAAATTTAAAGAACATATGTATTTTCTTTAATTTAATTTTTATCTTTTATTCTTAATCCTACTTATTTACATTTAATTTAAATAGAATAAAATAATAAATACATTAAAATGAAAACATATTTATATTTTTTTTTTCTTTTTTTATATATTTTCATTACAATTTTATTCTTAATTCTACTAACTTTGACATTTGATATTACTGTTATTACAACTACTTTTATGGCGTTTTTGCACCCTTTTAACTCAACAGCCCCAATCCTTATTTACTTTACAGAATGTTCTTCAAAAATGTATCTTAAGTTTTCTACAGCTGAAATTCATACAGGTTTGGAACCACTTAAGAGTGAGTAAATAATGACCGAAATTTTCCTTTTCGGGTGAACTATTCCTTTAAAAACCCACATTTTACAGCTGCACAGATTAATTTCTCTATATATTCCATGTTCTATACCTAATGAATTACACACATAAAGCTGTCTGGATATTTTAGTATTCAGGATTATAGTTTTGTTGGACACATTGAAGCTATCAGTTGTGGACTGGGCCCCATTAAGGGCACTGATGTGGCTTTTGATGGTCCTTCTGCAGGAGTAATAGCTGTGGAAAACTGCTCTCTCTCCCTTTTTTCACTCTCACTCTATGCCTCAGTGCCAAAGAGCTCTTGTCCAGGCAAACTGTTAATAAAAGGCACTTTAACAAGACTTCACACAGCCCAAAAGCAAACATCACAGATACTCTAGCCCCTGTAAGCAGAAAGAGACTTCACGTTTGCATAACTAAACAGAAACATCTAACAGTGGGTGAACCTGTATCCAAGATAAACATAACTATATCCTTTCATGGCACGGACAGTAAACATCAGAAATGGGCTATATAAACACAATTATGAAAAAAAAAAAGATGCAGCCTCTTTGTCTCTGCACTTTTTTTAATTCAAGCCAATTATAACCCCATAAATGGAGGTGCACCAGGGGTGTGAGGGGGCAGTTTTGGCTGCTGTGTTCAGGATGGAGGGAAAGGAAGGGTGCGCAGGTGCTGATGTGAATCTGGAGGGCATGTCCATTCATCAAACGGCCCCCGCACACAAACAAAATATGCCACGGTAAACATAATCCATACATCAAACTCCAACACCAGCGACCCCATTACCTTGTTCTCTCTCTATTGATGTGAACAGAAGCAGTTGAAGGGACAGGCAGTTTAAAGATCATTCACTTCCCTTGTGTTGCTTCAGCATCCCAGTACCCTCTGCTTTCCTTAAAAATAATATTAACACAAAATACTGCAGCTGTCTTCTAAGGCAGCATTCATGGAACCTCTCCTTCAACAGAGTTTGATGTTTGGATATTGCTAAGCTAATCATCTATTTCTTGTCATCTTCCCAACTTGTGATGAGATACACTTATAAACTAGCTGTTGTCAACAAAAGAGAAGCTTTAAGGGCTTTCTATGGTTTTCCACATTAAAAATAAGTTCAGTGGTTTACCATTTGAAAATTAAGTAATTATGACAGCAATAAATATTAGTATAGTCATCCTGTACTGTCATAATAATAATAATTTTACAATATAATAATATTGTATTTCTCATATATTCTTTTTTATTTTACAGTATTTCACAATATATACAATATTTTACAATAATTAGTTTATTATTATTATTATATAATTTTGATATATAGTTAAACAATTTTGGGAGGGGGTCAATTTTGTGTAGCAAGCAACACAGCTAGCAAGCACAGCAAACCTGGATATTTATTTATTTATTTATTTATTTATTTATTTTTAATGACATTTTAAATCGTAATTGCAAGTGTTTTCAGAAAAAAAGCAATTCGATTATTTTTCCCAAATCATGCAGCTCTATGATAAACAACATAAAAATGCATAGCATTTGAAAATCAATATTTAATCCATTTTTAATTACACTGAACTATTTCAGTAATGAATAAAAAAAATAAATACAAAAATAAAATAAAAATATGTCTATTAGTAATCAATATTAATCTTGCATGATCTTGGGTTTATTTTTTTCCAAAGAGCTTGTTGCAATGCATTAAGGCACATCACAAAGAAAACTATACCATAAAATTCAACCAAATTGAGGTAAAATGCATCAACAGCGTGCCTATGACACCTTAAAACATCACTCACAGGGTTTTAAAGTGAGCAAGTGAAGTGTGAAGGGAAAGTGACGGTTGAAAAGAGGAGGAAGTAGAGGAGTTTGTTTTTCAGTTGGTGTAGTGGGATTTTGTTTTTGAAAGTTCCTGTTTGTGTAGGGAGTGTAATGCTAATATCAAATAAAACACATTATGAGATGCATGTTTTTGCAGTTTCTTGGACATTGTGTGTCTTCGTGCATAGCACATCCAGAAATAGCCTGCTGGCCAAAGTTGTGAGAAATAGTATCGAGTTTGCTCTGTGCTATTTAATACACACATAGCCAGATCACATCTATCCTTAGAAATCCAAGCCAGCTACGGTGACGGTGGGCAGGGTGTAATGAATTCCATGTTGTCTATGTTGAGCCTGTCCTCCTATACATACCGCTCTGGTCTCTCTATGTCCAGCCAGCCTGTCAGTCTGGCCCAGGCCGAGCCGTATCTGGCCTGTGGTTCCATCTGGGGTTCAGATCTCTGACCCCATTCGGGTTACATGTACCACAGTCTGTTCTTCCACACACATACATGAGTGGCAACATGAACACACTCTGAAATGCCAGCCGTCTCATGTAGCACACACACCGTGACCTGTGTATCTGCCACCAAAACAAAGCTTTGAGTGCTGAACATGTACAGTACATACATATGCTGGTTTGCTTAAAGAGACAGTTAACAAAAAAAACTGTCATTATTTACTCACCTGTAAATGTCGTTCCAAATTCTATGACTTTTTTTCTTCTGTGGAACACAAAAGAAGATATTTTAAAGAAAGTGTTTTTTTGTTCATACAATGAAAGTCAATGGGGTCTAGTGTTGTTTTGGACCCCATTTACTTTCATTATATGGACAAAAACAGTTGGAACATTTTTCAAAATGTCTTCTTTTGTGTCTTTCATCTTTCAATCATTAGCAGTTTTGGAATGACAAGAGGGTGAGTAAATAATGATACAGTTTCATTTTTGAGTAAATTATTGCTTTTAATAACAGACACACTGGTATTCAGGAAGGTGTATAACACGCACACACACAGAGAGACACACACACAGCTAACATTTGACCGAAGACTCACATTTGCTGGTCTGTCCCCATGAATTCAGGGGAAGAGCTGGAGATATACACAGCCAGTTCCCTAAAGAGTACTTGGAGAAAACTTCTAGACTGACTATTCAGGTCAGCCACACACACTCACTCACATACAAATAAATGTGACTGCCCTCCGGCAAACACATATTTGAGGAAAAATAAAACTCACCAGGAAATCATTCCACTAAAACTGGTGCTGGGTAATAAAAATGCATAAACATAACTGCGATTGTGTCGTAAACATTTGGTGACATACTGAATACTAAGAGGAGCATAGCAGAATGTTCATATTCACACAAATAAAGATATATAAAAGAATAACATTTTTTTTTTGTCTGTAAAAATCTAAATAACAGCCTCATTTATCATTCAAACAATAAAGTTTAGAAAAGCATAAAGTCGGATCCCAGCCAGTGATTGACAGTTGGTGGCCAGCAGTATGATCCAGTGGACAACTGTTTCAGCTGTGCTGGTCTATGAGGCAGGTGTGTGTGTGTGTGTGTGTGTGTGTGTGTGGCATGGCTGATTAACTGCAGAGCAGACCAGTACTGACCTCTGTTCCCTGTGTCCAAGCTCACCTTTGATACGACACCTTGCATGAGATGGGGAAGTGGGCCGTGCCTCAGATAAGAGGGATTGCTTTTATGATACATTGCTCCAGAAGGAAGGAGTCTACCCTCGCCCTCACAAGACCATTCTAGTGTAGAATATTAAAAACTGTTGTATGTATCCGACTGAATAAATAAATGCTTGTTCCAATGATTAGATCTGATGCAGTGAAACAGAAATTCAACAAAATCAAACAAATCAAAAAGACTGAAACAAATCCAGATCTGTTCTATCAAATCAACAGCAGCAAACTAAATGTCCAGGAGGTTCGTGTTTGTGACTTTTTGAAACATTTATGATTACTTGGACTGCACCAATATAGAATTTCTGGCCAACACCAGTAAGACGATAATTATTTTCATGGTATTGTCAATAACAGGCCAATATTAGAAATCTATACTAATTCTAAAAAACCTCAAATAAATCATTTGTATGCAAGTAAATTTGATGAATTAATGTACATTATGACAAATGAAGGGTCATTTTTCCTTTTGAAATATGCTATAGATGCATTAATATGTCATTTAATATTTTGCATGTTTAAAAAAATTAATTTATTCCTGTGATGGCAAAGCTGATTTTTCAGCAGACATTACTCCAGTGTCAAATTGTTCTACAGAAACCATTATAATATATTGCTTTGGTGCTCAAGAAACATTAAATTTTAAAACAGTTGTGTTGCTTAATATTTTTGTGGAAACTGTTTTTTCAGTATTCTTTGATGATTAGAAAGTTCAAAAAGAACTGCATTTATTTGAAATAGAAATCTTTTGTAACATTATAAATGTCTTTAATGTCACTTTTGATCAGTCTAATGTATCCTTTCTGAATAAAAGCTTTAATTTCTTTCAGAAAAAATCTTGAGGACCCCAATATTTTCCATATTTTATCATTTTCAAAAGCCTAAATTTCCCTGATATTTCCAGGTTTTAATGAATGTTGAACCCTGTTGACCCATGTCTAAATCAAACAATCTATCCAAGTTTCACATCACTCCAGGACTGAATTATGGAGCACAGACCCAACTGATGAATCACTGTTGCTGGGTCAGTGCCGGCCCAGGGTTCACTGACCATCCCTCAGAGTAGAGAGAGAAATCGATGGTGTCCTCTGTTGGCTGAGGGTAAGTGGGTCATACATCAGGGGTCCCGAGTTCAGCGAGCTTCTTAACAAGTGGCGATCAGACAGGCGGTCACAGCGCAGCTGGGCGGACAGTGACAGACTCCACCAAGGAAATGCCCTTGCTATGGCTCACTCGATACGTGACCCTGTCCAGCAAAACACACACAAAGGGCCTTCATGTCCCGTTTAATGCCCTGTTATAGCCCGAGCTCAGCTTAAATGGACTAAATGGTAACAAAATGACCCCTCAAACACATTGATTTCCTCAAAGCGTGTTTTTCCTCAACCTAATAGCGCTTTTCTTGTTAATTTGAACTCCTTTTTTACTTTAAATCACCAACGGGGACCCGCATGTCACGAGCATTATCAGTATTGCGCTTTCATTTTCTTTTGGTGTTTTGTTTTTGTTCTCAAAAGTCCTCCAAGCTAAAGAAGATGATGACGGAATCCAGGCTACAAGGCCAGCTAACCGGTCTAAACTGGTTCTGACACTGGAGGGGGTGCAGCTGGTGGAGAGAAAAGTAGCGTTGTTTTCGCCTTTAGCGAAAAGGAACCTGGAAGCATTTGAGGAATCGGCTGCAGGTACAGTGTAAGAAAGAGAGAGAGAAATCAAGTAAGAGAGGCAGAAAAGCAGACTGAAAATGAGGAGTAGGAAAAAAGACAAGCAGACAACGCGACTGACGAGAGAGAAAGAGAGAGAGAGAGTAGGGTGAAAGGAATTGTAAAGACTAGAGTGAGTGCAGGCTATGACACTGTCTCATCAAACAGCTGGACCTCGCCCAAGTTCATCTGTTAATGGACAACCACCATAGGGCCCCAGCAGCACTCCACCTTCAACCAGCACCTCCCTCACCCCCTCAAACCCTCGCAGCTCGCTCTTTCTCCAAAAAAGAAACAGACGTAGATTATTCTAAAGCCTTTGCCTTTTTGTTGGAGATAAACAAAGTACTTCAGGTTCAGGGCTCACCCTGGGACTCTGACAAAGCAATCTATCATCCTGTCTGGCTCAGCCAGTTTGACCACACTAAGCCCAAGGAGGCTAATGGGCCCACTGGACAATTTTGTCTTTGTGTGGATGCCCCCTCAACTCTGCCACCCCCATTCCAATGCCCCCTCACAGGCACAGATGTGCTTGACCAGGCCCTCTGCAACCTGGATCCATTCCTTCCTCGGTTTTATCACATACAGTGGGGTCCAAAAAGTGAACATGCTTCTATTAGCATTTTTGTAATGTAATAAAATATTTTTAATTGCAGATTATATTATCAGATGATAATTTGAGTGAAAAAATTTAATTAAATGTGAACATGAATTTCAGAATTTTTTTTCGTTTTAGCACTCAAGCTGCATGAATTCACATCAGATTATTACGTTCTCCAGAATGATCCAAAAAGCATATTTGTGTTCTATTAGAAGTAAGAACATCTGATTGAATGATTTGCATGATCAATACGACAAATCTGCATATTTAATAGTGCAGAATCTTCACATTTCTTCATCCTTTTAAATCATAACTTTAGAATTTTCAAAGTACAAAAACATTATTTATTCCCAGGTTTAAATTTGATTTGTATAGCAGATTTTTTACGTGGACACTGTCGAAGAATTAGGAACGAAAAAGAGAGATACAGCAGGGGAGAGAAGAGATAAAAAGAATGGTTAGCATTAGCCTCAGACGTGTCGAGACACATACGGCTTCTGGATTTTCCCTGGAATGACATGCAACGGAGAGAATGAAACTCAAGAGAGGGAAAAGTATAAAAGGACAAGGGAGGGAGAGGGAGAGAAAGCACAGGAGAAAGGGGGAAAAGAAATGGACTTAAGAGTATTTTAGTACTTGCTTGCGGGGATTTTCAAACAGAGGGTGATTTTACTGCAGTTTTTGTCTCGCAAACAAAGACAGCATTATATATTATTTTCATACCTTTCCTCGGTTAGGTATTACATTTATCATATTGTCCAATATTCTTTGCAGTTGATAAATAATGTGGAATATAAAGACATGTCACCCATTCTATTATAAACCTTAGAAAGTTCATCCCCCTCTTTTTGGGATATATTTGTTGAAAAAAAAATGCAATTCTGTTGCCAAATGCTGGGATTATTTCAATAATAAATGTAAAACAACAAAGAACCAAAAAATGTGGCAACATATTTCATTAATTTCTTAATGTTTATAAAATACAACTGACTAAATTTATAATGTGTATCTTTAACTACATTATCTTATGAACAACCAGAAACTACAGTGACTTAGGTCTTATGAGCCACAGAATGGTTCATGAAATTGGACATGCTGAAATAAATTACTTGCAGATCAGTAAACAAGTCAAATTAAATTAGAAACTGCTGCAACTGACATATAAAAATGTTGTGATTTACTAAAAAAAGAACTGACTCATAAGTGTCATTTGCTTGGGAATCAGACATCACTGGTTGCGCAGTGTGTTTTTGATTCACTAAAAAGAACTGGCACATAGGAGTCATAGGCTTGGAAATTGGTCTGCATCGTCTGCATCAATGGAAGAATATACATGTGAGAACTGTAAACAGATTCGAACATCATGAACGTCAAGTATTTATTTTTAAAAAATGGAAATGGTTCTGACTTGCAACTCTTGGTTCCCAGCTATATTCTAGAGTAAACACATAGTGCTCACTTTTCTTCCTTTACAGTAGAGACTATGTCACCTAATTAATATTTATTATCCAGGCTGATGAAATTTATAATATGTCTCCTCCCACTTTTCAGATCGCTCTGTTTCTGCTGACAACTGATACAAGGATTAAGGCAGCCACAACATGAGCAGGTCGTCTATATATCATGCGTGGTCCAAATACACAGGTAAAGCCCCACTGCGTGTTTATGCATGCATGTGTGTGTGTGTCTGTGTGTGTGTTGTATGAGCTCAGGCAACAGACTAGAGACAGCAGCACCCATCAGGGATAGGTTCCTGTTCAGAGCACAAACAGACACGGTTCACAACCCCCACTGTGAAACAAACAGTCCAGAGCCTCTGCCAGGATCTCATCTCACACTTACACACACACACACACACGAGCGAATGCATGCGGCACACAACAGATCACACAAGCTGACTGCAAGCAGTCCAGAGCAAGACGTCTCAATCAAACAACAAACATAATTCCCAAAGGATGACAATACACTCTCTGCTGTACAGGTGCAAAGAGATGGTGACAAAGAGGGAAAAGAGCTTAAAGCTGAATTGAGGACGGAATTAGACACAGATGGCTGAAGAGAAGACCTCAGGATGGAGAGATTGATAAAGTATTTACTCTTTAAGTCCGCAAATCAAGGAGAAAAGAGAACTAATCAACCCGTATTACAGAGATCAGACATGCCGGCCGGGACGAAGTCAAACGGACAGCCAGCGCTTTTCCCCTAAACATGCACAGCCGTTTCGTTCTTTCTTTACCCATTTTGGGACGATAAATTATCCATTAGATTTCATCATATCTTACTAAGGCAATTACATCAAGAAAATGATAGCGCGTGTGGAATCAATTATGCATGCCCTTGGCCGGAGACCAGAGGCTGGGAAGTCGGAAAGGGCAGATCCACTCCGCACATGCACACAAACACGCACACACACACGCATGCATGCAAAGAAACCCATACTACACCACGCTACACACACACACACACACACATACAACAAAAAAAGACCCTGGATCTCACAGATGTGCCCCATCAGTTCATCTTACTGCTTAAAAAGTTCATGCACTTAATAATTTATTTGTGTTCTGGATACGGTTTCCCAGCTGAATATTAACAACTTTGAAGTGTGCTCACAGCCAGGGTAGGGCTAAAGGAGTCCGGA
>NW_015661949.1:471449-495563 GCF_001515625.1 Sinocyclocheilus rhinocerous | reverse complement strand
TGTGTGTGTGTGTGTGTGTGTGTGTGTGTGTGTGTGTGTAAAAGGTAAACAGAGTAGTAAAGGACACCCCTCCTGAAGCCCACCCGATGCCTTCAGCCCTGCTCCGTGCCAATTTCTCTTTGGCATTGGCCGCTGAGGGATGTCCTGCAGTACTAGTGCCAACTCACACACACACTACACCTCACGACTGCAGAAAACCACAAACAAATGCACAGGCCTCTTGCAGTCACACACACACACACACGGCCTAGCAATTCTGCACCATTCCTATCTGTGTTTATAGAAGCTGTCTGTAATCCGCCGAGATTTATAAATATGCTTTGTAGTACATAAACATTTTTATGGACACGTTCCTCTAAAACATCTGACACAATTTGAGAGCTGCAATACGACAGGACCCAGTGGGTCTGCGCGCGTCCACCCACATACAAAACATGCACACATGTTGGCACAAATAAAATGAGGAGATCAGACCAGAGGGGAGCTTGAATATCAGTAAAACGATCACAAAATCTCTCCGCAGAGGCATAATCACACTTCTCGTGGACCTAAAATCGAACTCTACACCTGCACGTACCTCCGAACAACAACAGATACTGAGCGTTTTTGCATAGCTTTTATTTTTCACCTAACATCCGGCGGAAAGACAAAGTGATCGCTCGAGGTAGTCCCAGAAAGACGGTGTGATCAGGTGGCATTATGGAGATGAGGACAGACAGAAAGGAGAGAGCTGGGTATTTCTCCTCTTGTGATAGAGGAGGCGATGCCATTGTCTGCAGGAGGGAGGGATGGGGGGTGCTGAGAGCGTCATTGGGTGCTAAGAGCATATGAAGGGGTGCGGGGGTGGGAGAACTGAGACAGAGCGGGTGGCACCGTGCCAGGCAGTGCCCGTCTGGCTGCTAAATACCTTTGTTTCCTTGCACACCGGCTTTGGTGCAAAAAACTGGTAAAAACTGTGTGATTTTCAAGGTTTAAAGCCTTCAAATATACATTTTTCATATAATATCTCTCAATTTCAACTGAATACAAATAAGTATTGGACAAATAACATAAAAATGGATTCCTGTTTTTCCTCCCATGCAACACAAAATTCCCAACCCAACAAAAAATGTGTGCTGTAGCCCATTAGATGAGAACGGCGAATGAAAGGAAGCCGTCCACCCCCACAGCACCAAGCCGACTGTATCATGCAAATCAAGCCCGAGGATGCAGAATATCACAATGTTTCTGCGAGGGATGCTGCGAGACACATCTCCACATGCAGCAAAACAGCTCCAAGAGAATTAAACATCATTCTGTGCTATTATTACACCTCTTCCCTCTGGAAAAGCTCTGCACACCTCTCACACACACATTCGTAATGCTATTTTTTCTAAGATCAGACAGGAGATGGTACACATATGCAGGGACTAGATACAAACACACACGGGCATACAACAGCACGGTATTCTTTGAAAGGGACGACCGGTCTTGTGTATGAAGAAATCCTGCCGGTGGAGGGAAATAAAAAGGTTTGGAAAATTAGAGACGAATGCCTCCCCCCCAATTCGAATACATATTCATAAAGAGCCGCTTCCAGGGCGCCATCACCGCTCGGGTAAGACATGTCTCTTTGTCGCTTCCTGATAATTCATTTTCTTGATTTTTAGTTTAAGACAGCAGTCAAAAACAGTTAATCTAATCACCAAAAATAATGAACGAAGTTGCATTGACGAGTTTAAAGTATGCGGTGTTTGACAAAACGTAGCAATTGGAAAGAGAAAGCGTGATCTATATAGCTCATATATACAAACTTTATTAGAGCCACAGAAAGACAAGCGTGCTGAAAGATACACAACACACAATCTTGAAGTCATTATGTCCATTAACAAAACCTGATAATTCTTTTTTTTGATTTTTTGAAAAAAAAAAAAAAAAAAGGACAAGCAAGGTTTGGGTGTCGCCCCATATTAAGCCATGACAGCAAACACACGCATCTGCAGAAATAAAATGATCTTGTGACACCGAGCATCCTCTGTATGCATGCATATTTCCACATGTGCCTCTAAAGAAAGTCTATTACATCTGTCAAAAACACACACACACTTCACGGGGCGGTTCGGAAAATAAAAACAACTGGCTCTCACTGATGACTAACGCTGCTCCTCACAAGTCCTCTTAAAAAACGATCAGTGTCAGCACACTCGCTCCCTCGCAGCTGAACTCCAGAAAGGCGCTTTGATGATAATTATGATCATGACAGATCGTCAAGCTCCAGATAATATGTGATTTTAAAAAAAAGGAGGAAGAAAAAAAATAAGGGAAAAAAAAGCTTAAATTGCTGGGGTCTTTGTTAAGCCACTCATTTGGGTCACATTTTGGCACAGAAAATTGCAGGCGGCTCACATGCCAGACAATCGCACACAGTGTAATTGATTCAATATTAATTGGATGCCCCTGATTTACATTGACTGCTACAGCCATATGCATAGCAGAGAGGGAGAGAGTGACAAAATGGGCGAGCGAGCGGGAGAGTTAGAGGTATTAAAAACCCACCCAGCAAAGGCCATTTAAAAAACAATTATCTGTATTGAGGTCCGTTCTGCATGGCGGCAGTGTCAGTCCGATCTAATCTGCCGATTTATTGGAGAGCAGTCATAATTTCTGAAGGGCTGCCATAGCGAAAGACTTGATAAAAAAAAAAAAGTTCAGAGCTCCAAATGGCCCCATATCGCGAGCCAAAGCGAATTCAATCTGTTCCATCGACATGTTTTTGGACAAGGCGTTGCGAAACAGAAGATCATAGGATGTTACTCTGCATAATTTTTACATTTCATCAGACGCCTTATATTGTGCAGCAAAGGACACGATGCCGATTATATCATCACAGCAGATTCAAAGCTCTGGGAAGAGCATTAATTCAACAAGACACTTTTGTGTCAACCTGTCTATTTTTTTTTTTTTGCCATTTTCAAGAACTGAAAGGATTCAAAATCTCATTTAAGGATTAAAAATTAAATAAATACATTATGACTGTATCAAATCACTGCATGGGAGAGGAGAGGGTCTCCTCACCAGGATACATTGTGCTATTTGGGGTAATACACAGTCACACACACACACTGCCACTTTCTATGCTCACACAGCAAATCCATTCCTCTGTGACAGGTACTGCCTTTTCTCACACTGAGCAGCTCTATATGGAAATGGAGTTGTTACATCACACATACCAATCTCCTTATTTGGTCGTCTGAACTCTGAAGTCTAATGATCCATCTTAAAAATAGATGAAATAAATAATAACAATTAATATATAAAATAAAAATATGACAAAATAAATAAATAAATAAAAGTAATAATAAAATAATATATAAAAAATAATAAAATAATATATACAAAATTTATAAATAGAAAGACTGTAGAAAACAGAATAAAAATGTTTTCCTTAAAAATATTGAATAACTATATATAATGATAAAAACGTAAATGTAATTGTTTTTCTTAAAAGCATTGAACTATCAGCTTTCCTTCAACCTTGCAGTTTTGTGATGTTCTAGAGCACCTCTAACCCAGGTACACACACACACACACACACTCAAATTATTCTGGTTTATACATTCATGGTAAGCTGCAGTCACAACTAACCTTGAATATGTTATGTCTGAAATCGTCTATAATATGGCTAATTAATATCTCTTCCCTGTCTGACCTGCCATGGCAGCAGATTCAGTAACATGCTGAGAAGTTGTTATGGACCTTCCCACAAAATTGTTTTAAAAAAATAATAACAAGCACACATAATACCAATGACCCAACGCTATCAGCTGAACCCTGATACATTATGATGTAAATGAGTTTAATAACCCAGTTTAGCGGCTGACAGAAACAAGAGACGTGCGCGATAACCGGCTCGCATAAAGTTTGTATAATTTGTGCTGAAACTGCATCAGCATGCTTAAAACAAAGAGGGCAAGCAGACACAAATGACCCCATTCAGCCTCCATATCTGATCAAATTTAAATGTTCTATAGCACAAAACTCTGTTCCACAGCAGATTGTTGTAAACATTTGTATGCACACAAACTAGGAGGCTTCTCAAACTATGCAAGTGGGAACTGTTAGAAAAAAAAACTTGATACTTGAACTCAGCAGACGATAATTAGCCCAGAGCAAAGGGTCAAGTCCAAATGACTGTTGATGGGGCTAACCGGACCCAGACGCTTCCTGGAACCTGATCTTTGAGGCAGACCAGAGAATGGCCAAACATAAAGCCAGGCCAGAAAAACAGACTCTACATTTCAAAAACAGCCACTCTAAATCGTCCCACCAGCACAAAACACTCATGGACACATAATAACACGCCGACAACTTAAAGCAGTTCATTTCACTTAACGCTCAGCTTAAGCAAGATTAGACTTACGCTGCTCTAAGATTCCAGGGTTGCCTTTATTTTAAGTTGTTTACAGTGGAAATTAGGGACTATCTTTTTTATGACTGCATTTTCCGTGTTTTATATATAGTGCATAGAGCCAACCGCTAATTAAAACGCACATCCATAAAAATAAAACAAATAATTAGCATTGTGTTATTGTTTCCTGACAAACCAAAATACCCGAATTCCAAACCAAAATTCCTTTCCTTTTTTGACAGAAAGTGAAAATGTGCAGGCGTGCATTTATACGGATAAGATGTGGCTGTGCAAGAACCCACAACGAAATCAAGATACATCTGTCGAGACCACATGAGAGAGGCTGTGCAGCACAGAGAGGCATTTCCCATGAGCCTGTGGACACACACCGAGGGGGATGGCCTCTCCTGTCACAGCAAGGACTCCTCGAACCGCCCCTCCAGTGCCAAAATTTCCCCCTCTCAATCCCTTTTTTTTCTCCTCCCAGTAGGGATGAGCAGTCCATTGTGCCATAAAGAACACACCCTTTGCACTCTACTTTAACAAATCTGCAACTTTTAAGTCACAGTCTGCCTCTTTGGGCTTCATTTGATTACCATGGAGAGTGAACGACAAGTTACCAGAGAAAAAGGATTTGAAACACAAAGTGCAAATGTGCTAAACCGAGGCACGCAGTCGGTGGTGGGAATGTGTGATCTACGGTTCGAATCTGAGCTTAATTATCCAAATCCCACAGAGTCCATCTGAGGGAGATCCTTGATTCCAAGCAGCGATGATCTTGAGATAATAAATCAGATTTTAAATGTTTTCTTTGTACTCTATGAAGTAATGCCGGTTCCTCTTTTGGTCTTCGTAATGGCTTCTCACTCTGAGGTTTGATTGAATATACCCCCTTCCCCTTCCCCTTCCTGCCTCACAGCTTTTAAATATTCAGCACTGTGATACGTCTCCAGAGCTGCGAACAAGATGCCCCACCGAGAAAAGACATGTGTCTACGATATGTGGCCCACACAACAACTCGGCTCCACCACGAATGTTCTTCACACAGATACATGCACAGCCCTTCTATATTTAAAAGACAAATCACATGGGATGAGGTTACCTGTAATGTTTTCCTGTTTGGGACAGATTCCTCGAGAAGACGTCGATAAGCAGTCATCGTCCTCTGGCGTGACCTGGACGCCCACCTCCACGGGGTTGGAGGCTCTCCTCAGCTCACCATGCAAGGGCGAGGGGGGCTTATCCACTGCTTTGTCCATGCACAAAGTGCCACTGCACTGCTTCCTTTTGTGCTCAATGAAAATAAGGATGTCTCCCAAAGGGAAGTTCATCTGACACTGGCCACAGGTGAGCAGGTCCTGGTCTCCCTCTGGAGCTACCTGTACCAGCCCGCGCTGTTCCTGCCTCTCCTCCGAGACCACGGCTGACAGGGGCTCGGCTGCACGCAGGAAGAATCCATATGCGACACAGAGGGAACAAAAAGCAGAGGGAATATTAGATGCTGTAATAAATGCAGTCAAGACGAGGGAGCATATAACAGGATAAAAAAGAACAAGGATACACATTTTATGTTAATCCACCACTTTAATTTAGTTTATGATTTCAGATCGATCTTTTAAATTTCTGATCTGTAATTACATTAAAAGTTATGAAAAATAATAATAATAATAATAAGCATAAAAAATCAATTAGTCACTGTCAGTTAAACTTCAGTGAACAAGCATAACACATAATATTCACCTAACTAATAGCAAGGGCTTGACATCTTATTAACATATGATTTATTATGATATAACAGTAAAGGCAACAAAATTTTGTTATATTTGCTTTGGTGCATTAACATCTGCGTCTAAAACTACAGTAAATTCATCTCAGTCTGACTCTTTGTTTCACTCAACCATACACACATCTGGATCATGAAATGACTGCATGCACAACACGTGTATAGATATCCAGAAAAGCCAACACAAGTCACAGCTGCAACAATACAAGCTTCACACAGTAAAGACTATTAGCTTTATTCCCCCTCGCGATAAAGTTAACTGTAAGGTTCACACACACACACACACACACACATATGCAGGTATTTTTATAATGGTTGTTTAGTGAAATTTTGCACAGAGGTTACACTAGCTTCCTAATGGTTAAGAATCTTGACCTTCTTTATAAGCTGCCAATTTCATGCTTTAATGAACCTAAAACCACAGAGAATCAAAAAATAGATTTTAATTTTAGTGGATGATGATTGGTACAGATTTTGATAAAAAAAAAAGGTGTTAGGATCATGTGCAGGGCGGTTAAATTTACTTCAGCCCTGTCTGGGGCAGATATTGAGGGGCAGATGTGGAGTATCTCCCAGACGTGCTTATGAGGAAAATATCTGACACATTTGCACATTAAGGACAATAACGAAATGTGATCAATTTCCCTTCTATATGTAATGCTTTTCGCTATTACGTAGTTTTGATTTTTTTTTTTTCGAGATCAAATGCTCGCCATTCAAATCAATAAAAGAAAGTCTACTCGATTTAAAGTGAACTCAAAGTATTTTAGAACTGATTTCTAGATACAGAGGGATTCATAGTGATATTGATTCGTAATGAATTCGTAATGATAACAGCTGTAGAACTTCCAGTTAGATGTGATTGTGATAAAACAGAGATAATCGATATATGAAAAACTTCAGTCATGATTTAATAATAATACCGAGCGAGAAATTCTAAAGTTGGTAACATATATATTTCAGCTGCAATAATATACGTTACATTAAAATAACAACTTATATTCAACACTTCAATTAGCAATAACAAATCATATTATGTACTTATTTTACTATCGCAGCTGCAATCTAAAGATATCCGCATGTATGCATATTTTTGAATTATATTTCAGAAACTTTACACGACTGACCATGCATAAATAAACAAATTATATAAATATTTTGCAAAAGAATATTCGACTTTCTAGATCCTTCAAAAACAAATTAAGTTTCCTCAGAATGTGTGAAAACTGTGGAAAGCTGTATCACATAAAATTTTCCCAATTGCTTTAAATTCCACTACAATCAGCGCTGGCAGTAAAAACGATATTGCATTTAAACTGTTTTGCTATTTAAAATCAATACAAGTGTTTAAAAACAAAAGCAGCTTAATACCAAAAAATATGCTGATAATGTTTTCAAATAGCTCTCCTCAGAAAGCTATCTGTTTGTAGCCTGAACGTGAACATTTAAAGCTTGATGTCAGTAAAGTAATTTTTAAACGTTTGTAATAACAGCTTCTTCGTTAGAATGTCTCTTTCACTTTAAAAATAACTGCTTTCTGTGTAATTATGAATTATCAAGATCAACTACATTTGGTCTATTATTGCCTGAACATCCTTTGTTGTTAGTTTACTTGATCTATTACAAACTACAAGGTATAAAAATGCTACATTTCATGCCAGGTCAGGACGGGGTAAAAAAAAAACAGTTACAAGTTCATATACAATACGTTTCGCTCTTGCTAACATATGGTCAAATATAGATAAAGATAGCGGCGAAACTGATCGGGTTCGAGTCTAGTTTATGATCGTCGTCTGCCTCCTAGCGGTGGATTTCTGACACGTACAGCAGCGAACACACGGAGTAACCCGCGCTGAGATCCCACAGCCTGTGTGTGGAAACCTAATAATGTTACACGATACTTTACAATGTTACAACAACTCGGGATTTGTGTCAAACGTGTTTATCTAATAAAACGCGGACTAATGCTTTTGCAGCTTTACGTTTGAGATATCAAAGGGTAAAAATCTAAAGACACGAAGAAAGGAGCTTAAATGGTTTTGTTTCGTCGTGCTCCTGACAACATTTCAGGTCCATAAAATACGAAGCAGACTTTATTTACAAAAATGCGACCTACCACAGTCCTTCAAGGCATGTTTAGAGTAAAATAATAATAATAATAATTGGAATGATAAAACAGAGAACAGTAGTAGGCTACGAACGTGTGCATACAAAAAGAGCAAAAACTAATAATAACAAGCACACATAATACCAGTGACCCAACGCTATCAGCTGAACCCTGATACATTATGATGTAAATGAGTTTAATAACCCAGTTTAGCGGCTGACAGAAACAAGAGACGTGCGCGATAACCGGCTCGCATAAAGTTTGTATAATTTGTGCTGAAACTGCATCAGCATGCTTAAAACAAAGAGGGCAAGCAGACACAAATGACCCCATTCAGCCTCCATATCTGATCAAATTTAAATGTTCTATAGCACAAAACTCTGTTCCACAGCAGATTGTTGTAAACATTTGTATGCACACAAACTAGGAGGCTTCTCAAACTATGCAAGTGGGAACTGTTAGAAAAAAAAACTTGATACTTGAACTCAGCAGACGATAATTAGCCCAGAGCAAAGGGTCAAGTCCAAATGACTGTTGATGGGGCTAACCGGACCCAGACGCTTCCTGGAACCTGATCTTTGAGGCAGACCAGAGAATGGCCAAACATAAAGCCAGGCCAGAAAAACAGACTCTACATTTCAAAAACAGCCACTCTAAATCGTCCCACCAGCACAAAACACTCATGGACACATAATAACACGCCGACAACTTAAAGCAGTTCATTTCACTTAACGCTCAGCTTAAGCAAGATTAGACTTACGCTGCTCTAAGATTCCAGGGTTGCCTTTATTTTAAGTTGTTTACAGTGGAAATTAGGGACTATCTTTTTTATGACTGCATTTTCCGTGTTTTATATATAGTGCATAGAGCCAACCGCTAATTAAAACGCACATCCATAAAAATAAAACAAATAATTAGCATTGTGTTATTGTTTCCTGACAAACCAAAATACCCGAATTCCAAACCAAAATTCCTTTCCTTTTTTGACAGAAAGTGAAAATGTGCAGGCGTGCATTTATACGGATAAGATGTGGCTGTGCAAGAACCCACAACGAAATCAAGATACATCTGTCGAGACCACATGAGAGAGGCTGTGCAGCACAGAGAGGCATTTCCCATGAGCCTGTGGACACACACCGAGGGGGATGGCCTCTCCTGTCACAGCAAGGACTCCTCGAACCGCCCCTCCAGTGCCAAAATTTCCCCCTCTCAATCCCTTTTTTTTCTCCTCCCAGTAGGGATGAGCAGTCCATTGTGCCATAAAGAACACACCCTTTGCACTCTACTTTAACAAATCTGCAACTTTTAAGTCACAGTCTGCCTCTTTGGGCTTCATTTGATTACCATGGAGAGTGAACGACAAGTTACCAGAGAAAAAGGATTTGAAACACAAAGTGCAAATGTGCTAAACCGAGGCACGCAGTCGGTGGTGGGAATGTGTGATCTACGGTTCGAATCTGAGCTTAATTATCCAAATCCCACAGAGTCCATCTGAGGGAGATCCTTGATTCCAAGCAGCGATGATCTTGAGATAATAAATCAGATTTTAAATGTTTTCTTTGTACTCTATGAAGTAATGCCGGTTCCTCTTTTGGTCTTCGTAATGGCTTCTCACTCTGAGGTTTGATTGAATATACCCCCTTCCCCTTCCCCTTCCTGCCTCACAGCTTTTAAATATTCAGCACTGTGATACGTCTCCAGAGCTGCGAACAAGATGCCCCACCGAGAAAAGACATGTGTCTACGATATGTGGCCCACACAACAACTCGGCTCCACCACGAATGTTCTTCACACAGATACATGCACAGCCCTTCTATATTTAAAAGACAAATCACATGGGATGAGGTTACCTGTAATGTTTTCCTGTTTGGGACAGATTCCTCGAGAAGACGTCGATAAGCAGTCATCGTCCTCTGGCGTGACCTGGACGCCCACCTCCACGGGGTTGGAGGCTCTCCTCAGCTCACCATGCAAGGGCGAGGGGGGCTTATCCACTGCTTTGTCCATGCACAAAGTGCCACTGCACTGCTTCCTTTTGTGCTCAATGAAAATAAGGATGTCTCCCAAAGGGAAGTTCATCTGACACTGGCCACAGGTGAGCAGGTCCTGGTCTCCCTCTGGAGCTACCTGTACCAGCCCGCGCTGTTCCTGCCTCTCCTCCGAGACCACGGCTGACAGGGGCTCGGCTGCACGCAGGAAGAATCCATATGCGACACAGAGGGAACAAAAAGCAGAGGGAATATTAGATGCTGTAATAAATGCAGTCAAGACGAGGGAGCATATAACAGGATAAAAAAGAACAAGGATACACATTTTATGTTAATCCACCACTTTAATTTAGTTTATGATTTCAGATCGATCTTTTAAATTTCTGATCTGTAATTACATTAAAAGTTATGAAAAATAATAATAATAATAATAAGCATAAAAAATCAATTAGTCACTGTCAGTTAAACTTCAGTGAACAAGCATAACACATAATATTCACCTAACTAATAGCAAGGGCTTGACATCTTATTAACATATGATTTATTATGATATAACAGTAAAGGCAACAAAATTTTGTTATATTTGCTTTGGTGCATTAACATCTGCGTCTAAAACTACAGTAAATTCATCTCAGTCTGACTCTTTGTTTCACTCAACCATACACACATCTGGATCATGAAATGACTGCATGCACAACACGTGTATAGATATCCAGAAAAGCCAACACAAGTCACAGCTGCAACAATACAAGCTTCACACAGTAAAGACTATTAGCTTTATTCCCCCTCGCGATAAAGTTAACTGTAAGGTTCACACACACACACACACACACACATATGCAGGTATTTTTATAATGGTTGTTTAGTGAAATTTTGCACAGAGGTTACACTAGCTTCCTAATGGTTAAGAATCTTGACCTTCTTTATAAGCTGCCAATTTCATGCTTTAATGAACCTAAAACCACAGAGAATCAAAAAATAGATTTTAATTTTAGTGGATGATGATTGGTACAGATTTTGATAAAAAAAAAGGTGTTAGGATCATGTGCAGGGCGGTTAAATTTACTTCAGCCCTGTCTGGGGCAGATATTGAGGGGCAGATGTGGAGTATCTCCCAGACGTGCTTATGAGGAAAATATCTGACACATTTGCACATTAAGGACAATAACGAAATGTGATCAATTTCCCTTCTATATGTAATGCTTTTCGCTATTACGTAGTTTTGATTTTTTTTTTTTCGAGATCAAATGCTCGCCATTCAAATCAATAAAAGAAAGTCTACTCGATTTAAAGTGAACTCAAAGTATTTTAGAACTGATTTCTAGATACAGAGGGATTCATAGTGATATTGATTCGTAATGAATTCGTAATGATAACAGCTGTAGAACTTCCAGTTAGATGTGATTGTGATAAAACAGAGATAATCGATATATGAAAAACTTCAGTCATGATTTAATAATAATACCGAGCGAGAAATTCTAAAGTTGGTAACATATATATTTCAGCTGCAATAATATACGTTACATTAAAATAACAACTTATATTCAACACTTCAATTAGCAATAACAAATCATATTATGTACTTATTTTACTATCGCAGCTGCAATCTAAAGATATCCGCATGTATGCATATTTTTGAATTATATTTCAGAAACTTTACACGACTGACCATGCATAAATAAACAAATTATATAAATATTTTGCAAAAGAATATTCGACTTTCTAGATCCTTCAAAAACAAATTAAGTTTCCTCAGAATGTGTGAAAACTGTGGAAAGCTGTATCACATAAAATTTTCCCAATTGCTTTAAATTCCACTACAATCAGCGCTGGCAGTAAAAACGATATTGCATTTAAACTGTTTTGCTATTTAAAATCAATACAAGTGTTTAAAAACAAAAGCAGCTTAATACCAAAAAATATGCTGATAATGTTTTCAAATAGCTCTCCTCAGAAAGCTATCTGTTTGTAGCCTGAACGTGAACATTTAAAGCTTGATGTCAGTAAAGTAATTTTTAAACGTTTGTAATAACAGCTTCTTCGTTAGAATGTCTCTTTCACTTTAAAAATAACTGCTTTCTGTGTAATTATGAATTATCAAGATCAACTACATTTGGTCTATTATTGCCTGAACATCCTTTGTTGTTAGTTTACTTGATCTATTACAAACTACAAGGTATAAAAATGCTACATTTCATGCCAGGTCAGGACGGGGTAAAAAAAAAACAGTTACAAGTTCATATACAATACGTTTCGCTCTTGCTAACATATGGTCAAATATAGATAAAGATAGCGGCGAAACTGATCGGGTTCGAGTCTAGTTTATGATCGTCGTCTGCCTCCTAGCGGTGGATTTCTGACACGTACAGCAGCGAACACACGGAGTAACCCGCGCTGAGATCCCACAGCCTGTGTGTGGAAACCTAATAATGTTACACGATACTTTACAATGTTACAACAACTCGGGATTTGTGTCAAACGTGTTTATCTAATAAAACGCGGACTAATGCTTTTGCAGCTTTACGTTTGAGATATCAAAGGGTAAAAATCTAAAGACACGAAGAAAGGAGCTTAAATGGTTTTGTTTCGTCGTGCTCCTGACAACATTTCAGGTCCATAAAATACGAAGCAGACTTTATTTACAAAAATGCGACCTACCACAGTCCTTCAAGGCATGTTTAGAGTAAAATAATAATAATAATAATTGGAATGATAAAACAGAGAACAGTAGTAGGCTACGAACGTGTGCATACAAAAAGAGCAAAAACTGGCTGGTTTTCTTGATACACTTGTATCTAAATAGTTGCATTACATTTAGGTTTCTTCTTACCTTTGTCACCGACATTTAAGACAAAAATCAGGCCTAAGTGAAATCAAATTATCCATGTATAAATGCACACGAAACGGCAAAGAGCGTAGCGTAAAGTCGTCTCCTATTGCTTTTAAGCGAAAGCCATACGAGTAGATCAGAATCGCGTTTGGCTACAAATGTAAGAAAAGCTTAGGTTTAAAAATCGAATAGATTTTATATGCAGATGTCTTGCTCTGCAATGTTAGTCTCACACAGGCGACTATCGTGCTCTATTTGCTGGCAGTGGGTAGTACGCGCACGCGGCGCTTGTAAACAGTCGGACACGAGATTTTTCCCAATCAAAATTCACTTCCACTCTTTGAAAATCTTCCAAAAATAGTACGAGAGGGGGGAAATCCTGCCCAGAATCACAGACAGACAGCGTTACGGGACATTCCACGAGATGTGAGCGTAAATAAGCGAACGAACGCACGCGTGCATATACCCACCACAGTCCGGTATATGTGAGCGCTTGCTCTTAAGTGGTCAAAGCGACTATAGGGCACGAGAGCCAAGACATATGCGCCTAAACACCGAGTCGGCACGAACTTCTCCAAGTACAGCGATGGAAAGCAAACTTTTGTGGCATTTCGGCGAACGAGGGTGCGCGTAAAGGCATTTCAGAGATGGGAACGCTCTCGTCACTAAAGTCCACTTGATCTGCGCTGTCCAGTGTCCAGTGTGTCTTCACTGAGAATTACGCTCCTCTCCAGCAACTCAACGCTACAGAACGGAGCCAAAAACAGGTAAAGCGAACGGGTACAACATATATTTGTCTTTACTTACGCGAAAAATCCCGTTTGCTTAAGTGCTGAGGTTTGCCTTGCTTGCGGCGAGACATGGTGGTTGGTGGTGGCTTTCAGCTCGGTTCACATCGGGAGGGGTGGGTTAGAAGGGAGACTCCAGAGAAAATATCTTCATCAATGCCTTTGACATCCAAAATAAATTAGAAATAATACAAAGATGGCGCAGGGAAGATGGATTGTGGGATAGCCGTCATGGCTTTTTTGAAAAGAGAGAGAGAGAGATGAAAAAAATGGCAAAAGCCCCCCTGAGCTGCAAGTTCAAGTGCGGACGTGACGTCCCTGCGAACTTGAACGTCAGGAGATGGATGGACACAGACATACAGAACATGGGCAGGGCAAAGCCGTGGAGTGGGAGGAGGGAGTGGAAATAACAAAACCAATGGACACTCATTAGGGGCTGGACATGAAAAATAGACCCGAAGAAGCCAATGGACAGAAAGATCAGGGGGCCGGACAAGAGGCGAGAGAGAGAGAGAGCGAGAGACACGCACGCACAGAAAGAGAGAGAGAGAGAGGGGGAGATATGTTTAATGAAAGCAGTGTGCGCTGCGGCGAGTGTGTGTGTGTGTGTGTGTGTGTGTGTGTGTGTGTGTCGCGCGCGCGCTGGGGGTGGACGCAGGAAAACAGAGCACGAAAAGCCAATGGACAGGACATTCAAGGGGGCCGGACATGCTATATATACAAAGAGAGGGGGAGAGGAACCTCGCATATAAGGTTTCGTAGTGGACACTGATGGTGCTTCAAACACAGTCACTCAACTCCTGGTCAAACAGTCAGTCAGAGGTAGCGCGCAAACTGCTTCTCGGCGAGACACACGATCGGGTTGCGCGAACAGGACAGACAGGTTCCGAGCCGGGGCATGTGGGTTCAACCGCCGCCACATTCCTCCAGAACAGACAGAAACTTAAGGGACATCACATAGAGAGCGGCATAGGACACTCGCTCGCGATGTAGGTGGGACTTAAATACTACAAGACTGTAATTGTAAAAATATAACAACACACTGACGAATAGATTGTGGGAGCAGCCCACTAGAAAGAAAGGGGACGGGGTAATAACTTTCAGATGTGTTCAGATTATAGAGAATGGCGACTGGGGGGAGGAGGGGGTGTCAGTAAACCGCCGCCGCGTGGATTTAGAAGTATAAAGATGCCGTAAACAGCGCCGATGCATTCGAAATTAAAGAGACATGAAGCGTATAACTGAACGCGATGACAAGCTAGTTCAATCCACAAGGTGGGAGGAAGAGAGAGACACCCCTGCGAACTAGTAGAAGTACGACCAGACTATAGCGACTGCTCCAGAGACTCAAAGCAGAGGCTGCGTGAACAAGTGACAGTCTGCGGGGAAAAGGCACAATTCAATAGGGAACCGATCGGAATTGAAGTCGAATGCTGGAGATAATACGTGACCCGTGAGCGAGCGAGCGAGCGAGTGAGTGAAACTGCTTTGCAGGCTTATACGCTGACATCTTTGTTTCTGGACCAAAGACTGATCGCGGTGCTGGTGCGTGTGTAGGTTTTTTTTTTCGGCGCGAGGTGTCAGATCTTTACGCGAAAGTTGAGTCAGGTTTGCGCTGGGTAAAAAGGTCAACTCTGCGCGAGGGCTATCTGGGAATGCCAATGGATTCGCTCGACTGTACCACACTGACTGTGCCGATGCTTTTCAGGTCATTGTTCTCAACAAGTGCATATGATTAAAAGCGCCGTATCGATCTGAATTTTCTATATAAAGCCTTTGATTTCGTTTCAGTGCAGCTCACTATTCTCCAGCATGCAGAAAGGGAGCTAGATACATTTAAAGCACTTTTAAGAGTCCAGCGCGTAAATTATATAATTCTTTAAAAAAACATATTATAATAATAATAATAAGGTGCTTTAAGCAAGGAACAGCAGGCTATTCAAAGAAACATGAAGGGTTCTTGGTTTGGCTATATGATTATTTGTATTTTATAAAAGCTAATTCAGATAATTGCTTTGATTTCTAGGCTCTTTAAAGCACCAGCATAAATTGGTTTCTCTGGATAATAAAAAGTAAGCATAGAAGGTTATTATATACAGCAGAATCAAGCTGTTTTGGCTCTAATTAGGACTTTTATTTTTAAGCGTCTAATATTTCTGCGATCGTGCAGCGTGATTGACAGAAATACACCACGGATTCCTTTAGGACCTCTCAAGAGGTATTATGCTCTGCAGTTCTTGCATCCCACAGAAACATTGCATTGTTTAACCTCGCTCGAAATATTTCCAAGTGTGAAAAAATAACTTTGTTTTAAAAAAAAAAGTTGTGAGGTTTGCTATAGTCGGAAACTGTGATTATTGGCTATTGTGAAAACTTAAGTTTGCATGCAACAATCTCTACAAAATCAAAAGGAATATTTCCTTACGCATGAATAGCAAATATTAATGTGGTTAGGATGCGACGTGTGTAAACAGCGTTTGCTTCTGACTGAACGATCGTTCTGTATAAGCTTTCGTTGCTGGACAAATTTGGGGATGTTCATGCATTTCAGTAACACTAACCATGGCACGTGCCCACTCAGGCCATTGGCTGATGGACCGCCTTTTTTTCCCACATTTTTACTTTTCTGAAAGTCTGTCCCTGCTCCAGGCGGGCATTGATCAACGCAAACGGAGCGTTTACACCTCCTTCAGGAATGGAAGCTATCAGACAGCAACAAAGCGCCGCGTACAAACAGAATCTCAATATGTAAATGACAATGCGACTGATCCCATCATGAATCAGCCAGACGTTAAATGCATTGCAATATCCATCTCTCCAATGCACGGTCAGGCGCGCTCGCTCGTTCAGAAAAAGAGCTTTTGTGTGAGAGAGTGACAGAGGAAGCGATTGGAAATGAGAGTGAGAGGAAAGTGCGATGACAGATTCATGCTTAAAATAACGTCTCAGCTCAATGCGCGAGGCCCTGTGGATGACACAAAAACCAGATTACCAAACCTACATAATACCATGACTATTGCTGGTAGATCACTTTATTAAAATGCGACCTTCATGGTTAAATAGTAGGGTTTCACTATTTAAGACTACCAAATGAATATTGGTGTATGGGTCAGAGGAGGGGAAAAAAGCAAGTCAGTTGAATTTATTTTGGTCATGTGCTTGCCTTCCACGGGTAGTGGCTCAAGGAAATTGACTGACTGGCCCCTTGGGCGCATTTTAATATATGGAAATGACCGAGGGCTTATGCGATAAATCAACGCCCATCGCCCTGTTCATGCTTCACTCCTCTCATTTTCCCACTAGCTCTGGCAATTCATCAACAGATCTGTTTTCCTGCAACTGTTGTCCAGCGCTGATGTCATGTTGAAAGAGGGGCTTTATTGGCATTTATGGTTTACCAGCGAGATTAGCACTGAGTAAAAACCCTCGCGTGCACTATGTGTGTATGAGATAGAGAGAGCGCCAGTGTGTTCATTTATCTTTGACTAACTTTATAATACATTTATCCGCATGTATTTCAATTGTAAACGTGATAGATTTCAAGACTATTCCATGATATGGTCAATTTTTAAAAAACTTTTAGTTTTAGCACTCAAGAGAGCACCTGTCAGTCGTTACTGAGCATTTGATAAACAAATTGTCTGGTAAATACTAGTACCTCTAACACCAATTTGTGTTATTAAGTCCATATATACAAACTAATATGCAAAACAAAGAAAACATTTTATGAATCCCTTAGAGATCTCGATTCAATTTTTATTTATTTATTTATTTATTTTTGTTCTATTAATTGCAACGTTCTTATTACACATTATTATTGCACATTATTAATATTTTAATTTAAAAAGTGTACATTTACTTCTATATTCTCTTTAAACTTTCTTATCAAAGAGATTACAGTACAAATGAGAAATGAGGCATGTTTTACTGATTTAGTCCAAATACAGAGCCAATAGCAAAGTGAAAAGAAAAAAGTAAACAAATAATATTTGCCAAATATTTATTTGCCTCTTCATCTGAGTATTTTGTTTGCCATATGTGGCGATTAGTATGTTAAGATCTCCATACTATCAGGTTCACACAGTTTGTGGATGGCCATATCGATAGACTAATTTACAGACAGATAAAGAGTGAAGGCCATACACTGACCCTCCTGGATGGAATTAAATCGGCCTTGTCTTGTTGCTAGTTCTAAATGAAATGGCATGTATCTCTCATATATGGTTGTAATCATGATATTATCCTCTTACGCGTTCCTCTGGGACAGGCTCTGCGAATCGCGGTTGAGTAATTAACCATGTAAAATGTCACTGTAAAAAAGTGAGAATTATTATCGAAATTATTTTATCCAAGTGCATTCGCTTCCAAATCATGTTTATTTCGTACAAAAGACCCTAAAAAGAAAGCACGGAAACCTCCACAAAAGACATCAGTGCAAGCTACATTTCTTCACTTCGCAAAGACGAATGTTATTTGACACAAGAAATCAGACTGACCGTAAGATGAATTAGGCCTTTTCGTGTCGCCTGTGAAAGACTTTGGCCACCTTAAGTCTACATATCCCACTGAATACAAGTTTTACCTCAAAGGACGGAGAGAGGCGAAATGAGAATGCTCTTAAAATCCCTGGTAAGTCAAGCCTTGCCTTCTTTAAGGAATTTTAAGCTTCAGCAGTTCAGACACATTCGCAGACTGAAAATTAATATTAATGGCTAGATTTCACAATGTGGCATTATCACACTGAGCGATGGGTGGGCATGCCATCTGGGTTTTGGCAGGTATTAGATATAATCAAAGGGATTACGTCTCTGTGGGCGAAATTATAAACGTGAGTACTGGTTCTACAAAAAAGCAACGGCGTGTGAATGCGTTAAAGAGAAGAAAAAGAGGAGAGACTGAGAAAATCAGATTACCGGTGAGACTACATGTGGAGCCATGCTATAAAATGTAAAGACTACAATTATTGTGAGGGGAAAAAAGCTTTAAGAGAACAAGTAAAATACACATTCTCAATATTATTGCGAAACCGTTGTTATTTCAAGGTGACGCGCTTCACACGTTCATGCCAGCCGGTGTTTATACTGTAGTAGTTATTAATCTTACATTAATGGGATGATGAATGGAAGCACACCAAGGACGCCAGTCGTTATCTGGTAAGGCTTACGTTTATTTTCATGTTCATTGCGCATAGAAGCTGTATAAGTTATCACTGAAAAGAGGTTGCTTAAGTTATAATATAATGTAAAAACACAGATATTTCCGTAAAGCATATTATAAACATCTTTACACAGGCATATGCGTTAACCCTACGACAAACTAATGAACAACACAATTTGCATTCCCGTTCTGTATCAGGAACCGAGTATCCAATCCAAGGATAAACTGCAGCCATATAGGCTTTCATGCTAAACTTAGATTAAGCGCAATTAGTTATGAGTGACATTGAAGAATTCAAAAGTATTTACAATAACCCGTGACATAAAAACTCTAGCACTTTTTAAACAAGAGACAAGCTACATTATGCAAAATATTTACATAAAATAGCCTAAACGGGATAAACATGCTACAATTAATAACCTAATAAATGTTAATTATATAAGCGGGATAAAAGGGTAAACGCTGGAGTCATTAAAGAGGTTTCTGATCTGATGATGGACAAGGAATCGCGGAGTTTAAGAGATTCAGGGAGCAAAAAGCAATGTGCCGTGCTCCAGGCTCCCTCTGGTGTTCAGAATTATGATGACAAGTAATTCCGCTAGTCTTCACAAAAAGAAACCTACTGAGAGAAGTGAATTAACCGACTTGATTTTACGCCATTATAGACCGTTAGATTAAACAATTGAGTAAAAAAAAAAAAAACACGACTTTTTACAGCGATATATGTTTGGGATTTCAAAATGAAATCTGGTTCTTTATTAAACTGTCAATGTTCTTTTCCTCATGTTTGAAATACGTTTTTCTTTAGCCTACTTTTTTACAGCTGAGTTACGTGTAAAACTGTTTTACTATTTAGTTGCTTGGTTAATTACTTCTATTTATTATTTTACAATTTATAAAAAAAAAATTAAAATTAAAATTAAAAAAAGACTACAAAACGCAATTAAGTATTGCGGAGAAGAGGACTTGAAGACTTTATAGGCTACAATTTATAGGCCTACGTTTATAAAAAAAAATAAAATGAGGAGGAGGATGATAATCATCAAGACAACATGTAAAATGATTGCAGTGCAATGAATACTACAGACCAAACACCCAAATGACAAAATTATAAATATGATTTAATGTTTGCCTTGTTTTGGGCGATTTGCACGAGTTGATGTGTAATGCAATTATAAAAAGGGTCAAAATAAAAAGTTTAAAGAAATCTTTTACACATTTGTAGTATGCATATTTCTTACGAAAATGTTAGATCTATGACCGTTTAAATTGTTATTTTTATGCTCTACACGTCAGCCTTAAAATGAAGAATCTCGACCAACTCCCACTTGAACTACTGAACATCAATATGTCAGTCATAGTGCTTTGATATACCAAGAACGAAATTTCAAATATCACAAATCAGAGATGCAGTGTATATGCAATCTCTTAGTCGGTCAGAAATAGAATTTGGTCCGAATATCTTGGCATACTCCTTATATCCAGCAATAATTTGTTAAGTTGATTGAACTGAAATATTTCAATCAGACTGAGGAATTCTGTTGGTTATAATTGCTTCAGAACCATGGACAGCGACTCTTGCAAATGGTTCCCACAGCCGCACAAACTCTGGCATCGTATAAGTTTGTCTGTAAACACGGGAGACATGCTCACGAAACTGCAGAAAAAATGTAGCCTACTTAATTGCCTTTTATTCCATAACGTGATGAACAACAATAACAATAGCCTATTCTTCAATCTGACAACGCACTGATTCTGATTACTAAATGCTTTCCTGCAGACTCTACAGCGACTGTTACGCCATACATGCCTTAGTTAAAGGGATAATTCACCTAAAAATAAACATTCAATCATCATTTTCTCAACCTCATGTCTTTCCAAACCTTTTTTTTCTGTGGAACATAATACAAGACATTTTCTGTGTAGTTTTTTGTTCATACGATAAAGGTCAATGGGTACCGAAATGGTTTGGTTACCAACATTATTCAGAATATATTATTTTGTGTTCCACGGAAGAAAGAAATTCATACGGATTTGGAGTGGCATGAGAGTGAGTAAATAATGACTGAATTTTCATTTTGGGGTTAACTATACCTTTAAGAGTATGCGTAACAACTGCAGTTGTTTACCTGTTGCAACTAAATAACAGAAAAGAAAAGAAAAGGTTCTTAGAAGTGTTGTGTTGTCTTGTTGAAATACAGCATTAAAGACGGTGATTCCATATGATATTGTATTCTATTGTGTTTATCTCTGTGTCTTAATTATATTAATTTTCATACTTTACAAAGTGCTTTGTTAATGTGTAATTTATTTAGTGTCATTGTTCATACGGACCTTTCACTCTCTGCTTCGAACATTTCCTTTGTAAAAGCTGTTCCGCCAATCTAAAATAAAGTGGACAGTATTACTGAAATGTTCTTAAAAATAAAGATGATATGTGAAATTTGAAAATGGTTTAAAAAATATTAAAGACATAATTAAATAAAATGTCGTTGTCCGGGTCGTTTCTTGGTCTTAAATTGGTGAGGGTATCCAATAAAATACATATATTTAAAAAACGCCTTAAAGTAAGAATCTACACAATCAACTGCACTCACTGGCAGCATTGGAGGAGAAAATTATAACAATGTTAAAAAGTTGTCCAAAGTCTTTTTGAGAGAAAAGTGTGTCGAAATATCACCCAACATATGAGAATGTAAATGTGAGCACATGCAGCAGAAATCTTGATTAACGATGTGAGGTTGTGCGGCTTTTCTACACGTTTAGGCTAATACAAGATCCAGCAGTAGCCTATATAAACATAGCCTATCATTTGGAATTGATGTTTATAATAAGTGCGGTCACTGAATCCACAAGTAATTTTTAACGCAACATCTCACAAGTCGCCTTGAAGATTCAGTGTAGATTTTTTCAAGTACACAACAATTGTGAATTTGTGATATCATCCTGTATAAAACTTTGTAATATTTATGTATATATATATTATTTAATGAAATTATTATTTGAAAGATCTTGGGGTTTTGTTCAAAAATGGGTTATTACTAATACGAACACACAGTATAATAATGTCGTAGACCGATATATTACAGTGACAACGCTACAAATCATAATAATTATAACAGTAATGTCAATAAAACATAATTGGGCATACCGAAAGAACTCTTACGCAACATTTCCTGTACAGTTGCAAACGCTGTTCATTGGAGAGCTGCTGGACGTCATCACGCCACACCACTGGCATGGAGCCACTAGATGGTGCTGTGGATAAGCGATTACGCACGGCACACTAATTCTTTGGAACAATCTTGCCAAAGTCTGGCTTGTGTCTAATCGATTCAATCACAACATACGACAAAGCTCTTATCTAACTAGAAGTATTACGCTTCATCAAATAGAGCAGCTACAGCCTATAACCCTTAATGAATAGCCAAAACGTTATAAGTAAATGTATTCCCCATACCAGAGGTTTTCAAACTGGGGTCCAGGTGGCCAGTGTAAAAAAATTAAATTAAATTAAATTAAAATGATAGATAGATAGATAGATAGATAGATAGTAGCCAAAACGTTATAAGTAAATGTATTCCCCATACCAGAGGTTTTCAAACTGGGGTCCAGGTGGCCAGTGTAAAAAAATTAAATTAAATTAAATTAAAATGATAGATAGATAGATAGATAGATAGATAGATAGAAAAAATAAAAGATAAACAATATAAATAAGGTTACAAAATAAATAAATAAATAGTATTAACAGAAATAAAAGATAACATTATATAATATATAGTATACATATAAAAATAATTTAAATTATATTTAAATAAGTAAATAAAAACAAACAAATAAATAAATAACACATATTATAGTACAGTGCTGTAATAAGTAGAAAAAACATGAAACATAAAAACTAAATATTTTCCACATATTTACCATATTAAGCTGTCTTTTAAGAGTTAATCAAATTTGAGGGGTCCCTCACACAAACATGATTCAATTTGGGGTCTGTGGAAAGATTGAAAAGTCCTGCCCAATACCATTTATATAACATATAATAGAGCTAGTTGTCACTTGGGACAATTGTCACTATATCTTTAAGTCAAATATCCAATTACACAAATGTGCGTTTGTTTATTTATTTTTTTAATCTAGGCCTATATTTCTTTTTTGTTTTTAAATAATATTCCTGTGCCTTGTGACTAAAATTGTAATAAAGTGCATAATAGTAGAACATCATTAAAGGGGAAGGCTGCCTACACCTTAAACCTCAATAATCTGGTCTGGTTTGGTCATAAGAATTGAAGCACATGGAACCATGATATCAAGACTAAAAGTGATGCCTGAGCCCCTCAGAAGGAAGATGGTTGAGGCTTATGAGTCTGAAGGAGGATTTAAAGCCATTTCCAAACTACTTAAAATCTATAACTCCACTGTGAACAACAAATGAAGCAGCCATACATACAAGAAACTCCACAGATGTGACACAGACAAGTATCCTGTTCAGCGTAAGAGACTGATAGACAAGTATAAGAAGAAAAAATAGAAGCATTTCTGCAAAAGGGAGCAATACCAGCTACTAAATAAAAGGGTATATGCCCTTTTCCCCGAACAGAATACAATTTATGTTATGTTTGTTGAATAAAATATTTCCAAATAAAGTTTCAGCATTGATATTCCCACATATTTTGAAAAGCGACAAAACTGGGGATGTACTTGTACTTACGCAGCACTGGTGACGTGATCAGCTAGTGGGTGTCAGGGTTCTGTCACTTCGGTCTAGTGTAATTCATGGTTTTGTGACAGAGCCCTGACACTCGCGTCATGTCATTGTTTTCATGTGAGCGTACGGCTTCGAAAGTGCTCGAGCCGTGCGCTCTCGTCTGCGTGTACTGTTTCATGTTGGAGCGTGGTGTTCAGATCCCGGCACTCATGTCTTGAGTTTCGGTTTCGTGTCGGGGTCCGGACACTCGCGCTCCATGTTCTGTCTGGTTGTGTGAGCGTGCGGTCTCGAGTTCGCTCGGCCGTGCGCTCTTCTGTCCACGTGTGTTGTGTTTTGTGTAGCACGCGGTTTGTGTTCAGCCGC
>NW_015661949.1:469985-471411 GCF_001515625.1 Sinocyclocheilus rhinocerous | reverse complement strand
GTCGTCCACCACCCTCCACTCTCTCCAGCCCCCTCTACCAACGGATCATCCAGTTCAAGGACCTGAGCTCCCTCCGTCAGCGGGGGACTGATGTGAGAAGGTTTGCTCTGGAGTTCAGCGGTGCTGCAGAGGGGTTGGGGTTCAATGATCCGGCCCTCAAGGACCTTTTTAATAGTGCCCTGGATGAGCCCCTCAACTGGTGGCGAATGAGGGGGCTGGACCACCTGACGTTTGGGGGATTTGTGGAGTTTTGGGCACGTCCCCCAGCTGACGAAGCTGCTGCTCCCCCAGTGGCGGCTGAGGAAGCTGCAGCTCCCCCAGAGGCGGCCGACGATGCTGCATTGCCCTGCTCTCGAAAACGGAGGAGGGGGAGGAGGAAGAATGGGTCCGCCTCACCGCCCCTAGAGACGGCCGAAGAGGCCGCAGCTCCCCATGAGGCAGCCGAAGAGGCCGCAGCGCCCCATGAGGTGGCCGGAGAGGCCGCAGCACCCCATGAGGCGGCCAAAGAGGCCGCAGCACCCCCGAAGGTGGCCGACGAAGCCGCAGCGCCCCCAGCGGTGCCTGATGAGGTTGCAGTGCCCGCAGTGGTGGCTGAAGAGGTTGCTGCGCCCCCAGAGGTGGCCGACGAAGTTGCAGTACCCCGCTCTCGGAAACGGAGGAGGAGAAAAAGGGCTTCCTCCATCCCACATGGCCTGGAGGCCGTCCCAGACCCTCCCAAGCTCCTTGCCCTGCCGGCTCCACCCAAGCTCCTTGCCCTGCCGGCACCACCCAAGCACCTTGCCCTGATGCCGGCTCCCTCCTTGATACGGGCTCCACCCTGCCTGCCTGCCAAGCTCCCAGCTCCGCCTTGGCCCCCTGTCAGGACTCCAGAAGCGCTAGAGCCCATCTGGTCAGTCCCACCGGCCCCGCCCCGGACATCCGCCAGGGCTACTGTACTGCCGGAGCCTCCCTGGTCTGTCCCTCCGGTCCCACCCTGGCCTTCAGCCAGGACTCCGGAATTGTCGGAGCCTCACTGGTCCGTCCCTCCGGTTCCGCCCTGGCATCCTGCCAGGACTTCTGGACTGCCTGAGCCTCCCTGGCTCAACCCTCCCGCCCCTCCCTAGTCCCTCTAATGATTTTCTGGGCTGTGCTGCTGGCACTGGCTTGGCTCCCCTCCCTCCCTCCCCTCTTTGTCTCTGTGTTTAGATTTTTCCTGTCTTGTGTTGCCTGTTGTGTATCGGTCTTGTGTTGTCATGTTTGTTCTGGTCTTGTGCTGTCATGTTCCTGTCTTGTTTTTGGGTGTTCCTCGTTAGGGACGCGAGGTGGCGTCCCTTTTGAGGGGGGCTAGTGTCAGGGTTCTGTCAGTTCGGTCTAGTGTAATTCATGGTTTTGTGACAGAGCCTGACACTCACGTCATGTCATTGTTTTCATGTGAGCGTACGGCTTC
>NW_015661949.1:465253-469792 GCF_001515625.1 Sinocyclocheilus rhinocerous | reverse complement strand
AGCTGCGCAAAACCACGTTCATATTCGCGCGATTTTTTGCGCAGTTCGTCTGTGAACAACGGCTCTGTGTAGTTAATGCTGCTCAATGTGAAAGCACGCAGGTGATGGAGATTTACCGCTGATTACAGAACCGGCTTTCTGACAAGATGCGCGTTAAATATCGCATACGATTTATCGTGCAGCCCTAGTCCTGTCGTGTCGTGTCGTGCCCAGTTCCTGCCTTGCCTAGCCAGCCTGTTTTTCCCCCACGGGGTAGTTTTTGTTGTTTTGTTCTGCCTTTAATAAAGCCCTTATCTTCCCACAATATTGAGTCCTCGCTCCATCCTTCATCCCCAACCCTGACAGTGGGGGGCATGTTGTCAAATTACCTTTGTGACAGTTAAATATTGTCCAAGCCAGTAATAGGTTTTTTTCTTTTCTTTTTTTTTGTAAACAAAATTTTAAAATACGTGTCCGTACAAGATATGACTTCCAAATATAAACCCACTCCGAGAAACATCCACACGAATAAACAAGTCCCTATCTCCTCCGGTTTCTTACTTTTTACCAGAGAGTGCAGATGTTCTTGAGTAATATTTAGAAAATTACCCCGTCTGATAGATCGCAAGCTCCTCTGCTCGCACTCGTCCAATAACACCATGATTGATATTTGAAAACATTCGTCAGAGAAAGTTCGTCACAGCGGTCTCTTCTGCTGCATCTCTACGGCGCTGATAGTATTAGCGCTAACTTCCGGGAACTATTGAGCGGCTCCACGATCCGCCATTGCTGTAAAAAAAAATGGGTCCATTGGAGTGAACGGAGTTGTCACAACTCTCTCTCTCTACAGCTCTGGTCAGAGGGTATGAGGGCGCAGAGCATGTCGGGAGATGTCTGTTCGGTGGGCGCCATATTGGAGCAACAACTATTGTTATAAATTGAGACGGGGCTGCTGCTGGCTGAGTTTACATGTTTTCTGCGTGTTTGTTCTGAAAATATTTGGATATTTCTACGCAAGGTCATGAAAGAGATGTCAACGTAAGTGTTCCGTGCTTCACAAGGATATTAACGTTAGTAGGTTAAACGAGTTGTTGAGAAAAAATGCAGTGCTAGGCTAGTTTAGCCAGTTTGTTGAGATAACGGTCAGAGAATGCAGGCTGTCGCAGATAAGCGGCCTCAATGTTTTTTTTTTTTATTCAAAAAACACTCGCATACATTAGCGTAATTAAATACACATGTCGTAGTCAACTGCATTTAACACAAGTATTTTGGTGGTGTTGACCATGTACTCTTGTCTTTGTTTACACAAAAGTTGGGCAATGCTGGTGGATGTAAACGCGGTTCTTTTAGTCCTTGTTTACTTTTCACGAAACAAACCACGTTTAAATATAGAAGTACTATGTGGTCTGACATTGTTTATATTGAGTTAAATGTGTGTATATATGTATGCGTGTATGTGTTTATAAATGTAAATAGGCATATTTTGTGTGTATATACACAATCCATCATACATACACTTTTCATTTACATTGCATATATTTAGTACTATCATAAGTTATGATTAAAGAATGTTTCTCATATGTCTTGTTGTTTTTCTTGTAGTGTTGAGTTCAGTACTATTTGATTTTGTTCAAGTTTAGTATGTCTGCAGTGCAGCATTAGCCTATTATTATTATTATTGTCATCATCGTGTCTTCATTTGCAGGACTGGTAACAGTACGCTTGGCGGGCAGCAGCCTCGGAAACATTATGGCATCACGTCTTCAATCAGCCTGGCCTTTCCCAGAGAGATAGACCATATCTACACTCAGAAGCTTACTGAGGCTATGAAACCATTTGGAGTGTTTGAGGGTGAAGATGAACTCAGTCACAGGTGAGGGTTTTCATTTGTGATTTAGTCACTGTTTTCCAGTGGTTAGAGATGGTGGTTTATGCAGTCTGCCAAATATTTGTTGTTGTTCGTTGCTAACTGTAGCATCTTTGATTAAAGTACTAACATGAACCTTTGAAGTAACTTTACAGTCAACATATCTAGAGTGATCTGTACAGTTAGGTCGATATATATTTGGATACTGACACAATTTTCATAATTTCGGCTCTTTATGCCTCCAGAACAGAATTAAAAATAAAGCAATCAAGATGAAATTGAAGTGCAGACTGTAAAGTGGAAATGAAGCAGTCAAGTTTACATTATTTAGTAAAGTGATTTCCACTTTGATTAAAAAATATATAACAAACATGATTAATGTAACCATTTTAAAGAAAAAAGGTTGTTTTGTTATAGCTTTTAGAGCAAAAATTACTTCACTGGCTATCGGAGCGAACCAACCCCGTGACGTCACACGCGGTGGTACTGCAAGATGGCGGCGCCCTTGCTCTAAAAGCTATAAAACATCCTTTTTTCTTTAAAATGGTTACATTAATCATGTTTGTTATATATTTTTTTAATCAAAGTGGAAATCACTTTACTAAATAATGTTAACTAAACTGACTGCTTCACTTCCACTTTAAGCTTTAATTCAAGGGGTTGAACAAAAAATATAACATAAAATGATTAGGAATTACAACTGTTTTTTTACACAGTCCCCCCATTTTATTATTTATTTGTCCAATGTAATTGGACAAATAAATATAATCATAAATACAATTTTAATTTTTAACATTTTGTTGAGAAACCTTTGCAGGCAATGACTGCCTTAAGTCTGGAACTCATGGACATCACCAGAGACTGGGTTTCCTCCTTTGTGGTGCTTTGCCAGGCCTTTACTGCAGCCGACTTCAGTTGTTGTTTGTTTGTTTGTGGGTCTTTCTGCCTTTAGTTTTGTCTTCAGCAAGTGAAATGCATGCTCAATCGGGTTGAGATCAGGAGATTGACTTGGCCATTTCAGAATATTCCACTTTTTTTTACCTTCAAAAACACCTGGGTTGCTTTTGCTGTATGTTTTGGGTCATTGTCCATTTGTACTATGAAGCGCCACCCAATCAACTTTGCTCCATTTGAATGAATCTGGGCAGACAGTAGTGCTGGGCGGTATACCGGTTCATACCGAATACCGGTGTTTATTTTTGTTATGATATGAATTTTTAAAATACCGCAATACCGGTGTATGTCGCTTAAACAACGTTCGGAACGCGACACTGTTTGAAATAAGTCCCTTTTCACTGTTTCACTGTGGTGAGGGATTAGCTGTATGTGTTACTAAGCGTAAAAGTTCCGAAACTGAAGCTGTAGAACTAATAGAACGTGATGACCCAGAAGAACTCATCCACAATATCTGCATTGACCGCCACAAATATCCATCGCCCCCTGCCATCAGCTCCAGCGTCTCACACACACGAGCGCGACTTTAGCACTAGATTTAGCAACTTTCAGACCCATTTTAGCGGCTTTTTTTACATAGAATATTCATACTGACAAACCTAGCGACTTTTTTTGGATAAACCTTAGCTATGGTTCAGTTGGAAAATTTCGCCAGTGCTGTCCCGTGAACGCGAGGTCTGACTTTCCCGGAGAAGTGTCACCTCTCTCGACGTCTGTTCTGTGCAGTGAGCGGCAGAGAAGCAGTGCATTCAGTTGGCCGCACCGCAGCCGACTCGTCAATAAATGAGTACAAAACAGCGTTTCCTAGCACCTGTCGCTTACTGATTGTTTGGAATTATAAATATGAGCATAGTTCGTCTGTTAATATCACATGCACTTTTTTGTTTGTTGTTGTTTTTAGTTTGTTACTCAGACGCAGGCAGTGCGCTGCATGAGACAAAAAAGTAATATAGCCAAAACAACCGCATAGCCGCTCTTTAGTGTAGATGCATGTTGATTTTATCAGACGATGCCGCGATTATAAATGAGAGTGACTCCTGGTTAACATGTATTAAAAGGGGTCGTGTTTAGTCACTATTTAGTGTGGTATTTTTTGACAATATTCACTCATCATGACAGTAAAATAGGGCATTCTAAGTCAATATACTGCAGTATTTCCTCTCTCAATCAGTAGAAAATATGGTTAACACCCGGTCATGCATGAAAAAAAAATACCGTCATGTACCGTGAAACCGGTATAATTTTGAAAAATACCGTGATATAAATTTTTGGTCATACCGCCCAGCACTAGCAGACAGTATATCCCTATACACTTCAGAATTCTTCCGGCTGCTTCTGTCTTCTGCCACGGCATCAATAAACACCAGTAACCCAGTGCCACTGGAAGCCATGCATACTTATGCCATCACACCGCTCCACCATGTTTCACAGATGTTGTATGCATTGGTTCATGAGCTGTTCCAAGCCTTCTCCATACTTTATCCCCATCATTCTGGTTGATCTTAATTTCAGCCATCCAAAGAATGCTTTTCCAGAAGTGGTCTGGCTTTTTTAGATGTTTTTTGGCAAAGTCTAATCAGGCCTTGTTTGCACCTTGTGGTGAACCCTCTGTATTTGCTCTCGTGAAGTCTTCTCTTGATTGTAGACTTTGACAGTGACACGCCTACCTCCTGGAGTGGAGAGTGTTCTTCTTTTAGCTGGATGTTGTGAAAGGGTTTTTCTTTACCATGGAGAGGATC
>NW_015661949.1:443351-465118 GCF_001515625.1 Sinocyclocheilus rhinocerous | reverse complement strand
ATAACAATCATTATATATATATATATCTTTTTTTTTTTTTTTTTTTTTTTTTTTTTTGGCCACTCCTTATGTTCCTGCAATCTCTCTGATGGATTTGCTTTGTTTTTGAAGCCTAACAATTGTCTGTTTCACCTGTATGGAGAGCTCCTTTGACCGCATGATGTGGGTTCAGAGCAACATCTTCCAAATGCAAATGGCACACTTAGAATCAACTCCAGACCTTTTACCTGCTTAATGGATGTAGAAATAACGAAAAAAAAATAGCCCACTCCTATCCATGAAGCAGCTTTTGAGTCTATTGTCCATTTACTTATGGTCCCTGGAAAAAGGGGGAAGGGTACATATTAAAGAGCTGTAAAGAACCGGCTTTACTGACAAGATGCGCGTTAAATATCGCATGCGATTTATCGTGCAGCCCTACTACTTTTGGACTGTTGAAAAAAAAAAACACCCGCCAACTGCCATTCTTAAGCTTGAAAGTGCAAGGATAATTTTTAATATAACTCCGATTGGATTCGTCTGAAAGCAGAACGTCATATACACCTAGGCTTTGAGGGTGAGTAAAACATGAGCTAATGTTCGTTTCTGGGTGAACTAACCCTTTAACCTTTCCTCCTATTTTGATGAGAATACCCTGAAATTAAAGCTCAGTGTACGCACTTTAAGCCCATATTTATGATATAACTGTAACTTATATGTGTTTTGGTCAGCAGCTAAAATATTAAAATTGTGCCCGACTGCCCGTGTCCAAATATATGTGGACCTAACTGTATATCCTTACTGGTGAAGTCTTTTCAGGTGTGTGTGTGTGTGTGTGTGTGTGTGTTTTGTGGACATTGACTGTATGGTTGTTTGGACATAGAGCAACAATCAACCCTATGTAATCCTGCTCATCCTTCCCAAATATGGAGCGATATAAAGCAAAGCACACACTACTAGGGCTGTCCAAAAAAAAATCTAATTTCGAATATTCGTCGAATTTAAAATAAAAATCCACATTCGAATGCAAAAACGTTGCATTCGAATTTTAGGTGTGCGTTAAGGAGGCAGCCTTATCAGTGGCTGTGTGACATGCACTGCAACTCGTGTTTTTAAATGAAAAATGTACTCTGTGTGATTTGGCTTTCGGCGCTTTGTATTAAACTATGACACGCAGTAGTTTTCAGTCGCAAATGCGACTGAAATGGTCGCACTGTCGAGCCCTGTTTAGTTTTTCAGCCATTTTGACAGCCCTACAAACTACAAGGATCAAATTACAAGTTTGAAGATTTTCACCAGCTTTGTATTGCTACATGTCAGTAGTATGTGTAAATTAAATGTGTACTTGTACTTCGTGTTTTTGTATCCCTGCCCATGGACAATCAGATCGACAGAAAGGCCTTGGATAGCAATGATCCTGGTGCATTATGGGTGTTGAAGTTTCCCTACCTTTTTCTGGAAAGGGAACACCACAGCCCTTTTTCTGTTTGTAGTCATGTAGCACCTGTTTAAAAAACACTGCATAAACAGCCTAGTATTATTAAAATTCCTTCTTGTCAGAGGTGAGTTAGCCAATTTGTCATGTTTTGCGCTACAACTGTTTTACTCTACTCTTCTGGTGTGTGAACTTGTGAGGCATGCTACCACAGTTTTAAATACAGATTTGGTTAATGTCTGGCTGACAAGTCTTCAAGTGCTGTAGAACTGATGCACTACTGTGCGCAAGATGGCAGTCTTCGGTCTTGTAGCATGCACTTGCCAAGGTGTTCGACATTTTAATAGTCATTACACCATAGTTCAAACAACAGATCATCATAATGTGATTTAATAGGAATTTTGTTTAGGTGCTAAAGAGAGTAACCCGATAAATATTAGATCCAGTGGGATTGCTTGTGGTCCTAATGGAGGCCCGATTTCAAGGGAAGATCTGATTTCTCACAGCAGTGGCATTCTATCTTACATAAAAGTACAGATCTATGTAAAATACATGTCTGAAGTGCATTTGTTTAGCAGGCAGTAAAACACTGAGACAATTAAGAAATTGTGTAAAACATTCATGTTACAGCTTTTTGAAAGCTCTTTTTTTGCATTCTAATATTTAACTAAATTTTTGTTATACAAAGATTAACTTCTGATGTTTTTTACACCGTTTGATTTGTTGCTGGTTTAAACTAAATATCATTTGACTTCTACTACAGTACTGAGTGTATAATTTGTCTCCTGCAAACCAGTTTTTGCACAGTGTCTTGTGTGCTTGTAGGCACTAAAAAGCATCTTTGTCTTTTATAGACTTGCAGTTCTTGGAAAGCTGAATTCATTTGTGAAGGAGTGGATTGCAGAAATCAGTGAATCAAAGGTAAATAATACTGCAGGTCTCTTGACCTGTTTACCAAGTTACATGATGAGATGCTTTTCTGAATTATCCCTTTTCCCTCACAGAATCTTCCACTGACAGCAGTAGCGAATGTTGGTGGCAAAATCTTTACTTTTGGGTCATATAGGTTGGGAGTGCACACAAAAGGTACGTTTAATGAGCTTGATTGTACTGTAGAGCAGCAGAATAACTTTAAAGATCTGCAATCATAAATTAAAGGGGTCATATGATGTTGCTAAAAAGAACATTGTTTTGTGTATTTGGTGTAATGAAATGTGTTTATGCGGTTTAAGGTAAAAAAAACACATTATTTTCCACATACTGTACACTATTGTTTCTCCTCTATGCCCCACCTTTCTGAAACGTGTCAATTTTTACAAAGCTCATCGGTCTGAAAAGCGAGGTGTGCTCTGATTGGCCAGCTATCCGGTGCGTTGTGATTGGCCGAATACCTCAAGCGTGTGACGGAAATGTTACGCCCCTTACCATACTGTGATGCCCTGTCTGGCCGAAGCGACCAGACAAAAACATTAAAACCCATTATAAACAAGGCATTTTTTGCATCCAGTGGGGACATAATTACGGATTATAATGACTTATACTGTCTTTTTACGTGTTGCATCGCGCCACGTAAACATAAAACCATGTCTGCATTTGTGATCGGAGAAATGACAAACAACAAGCGCTACTCTACACTGCTCAAAACTCGCGTTTGAATCGTCAGTGGCAAATCCTTTAAATATGAAAACGTACTTACAGTCTGTGAGTCAGAACAGCCGGCATTGTAGTCTACTCTACCAGGATCAGGAAACAGTCTTCCATAATTCCATTTGGGTTGAACTGTTCTGGAACAGTGTTGTAAATACAACTTAACCACTGATTTCTAGTCGTGTCCTCTTTTGGAAGACCAAACAAAGTAGTTTCACTTTCACCTCTCCTGTTAGCCACGGCTTCTGGTTGGCCCGGACAGTGATGGTCTTTGTGACTGTTACATCATCAATACACTTGGTGATGTAGGCAGTGACAGTCTCTGAGTACTCCTGGAGGTCTGTGGTGTTATTGTATTACAGTTTACACTGCTTAAACATATTCTAGTCAGTGGTGTTAAAACAGTCTTGAGCCTCTGACGACCCTTCCGGCCACACTTGTATCTGTTTGTGAACTGGTTTGGTGACTTTAACGAGTGGTCTGTATGCAGGCATTAGCTTCTTTAGGTGCTGATATAGATGCTTTGTGTGTTGCCCCACGTCACGTCGAAAGAACTGACTTTTTTTCATCCTTCTTTGAAAAACTAAAACAGCATGATGAGATTAAGGATCTACGAGTGAGTACTTTTTCTGTTCCTTATTTATTAGTGTTGTCAAAAGTACCGACCGTGATACCATTCGGTACTGAAATTTTTAAAACGTCCATTTGCCTCTAACATTTGAGCGCTGTTGAGCAGATTCTTAAACAGCGCTGATTGGTCATTTTGTTCACGTGCTCAACAGATATGACTGTGATTGTAATTGACTACAATGATCAATCACAGTTATATCTGTTGAGCACGTGAACACAATGACCGATCAGCGCTGTTTAAGAATCTGCTCAACAGCGCTCAAATGTTAGCGGGAAAAGTTTTTAAAGTTTCAGTACCGAATGGTATCGCGGTCAGTACTTTTGACAACACTATTTATACCGCTGCCACTGCTTTGTTTAAAGAGTGACTTATCCTGTGTATAATTCCCTTTCAGGCTGTTGAAGATGCATTTGTACCAGTCATCAAATTCAAGTTTGATGGAATTGAGGTAAAACACTTAAAGTGTTTATGATATGTAGCCTGGTTGATATTTTGTTTTAAGGTTCTTTTTTTTTTCCCTCCTCCTCCTCCACCCAGATCGATCTGCTGTTTGCCAGGCTTGCTCTACAATCAATTCCTGATAACCTGGACCTGAGAGGAGACTCTCTCCTCAGAAACTTGGACATCAGATGTATTCGCAGTCTAAACGGTAATACCCTCTAAGATTTTATTTAAGTGTCACATAACACAGTCTAATTTGTAGATTCTTCCATAAATGTACTTATTTTGTTTTGCAGGTTGCCGTGTTACAGATGAGATCCTATATCTGGTGCCTAATAAAGAGAACTTCAGATTAACATTGAGAGCGATTAAACTGTGGGCCAAACGTAAATCTGATTTAAAACTTGCCTTCAGACACTTTTTGTCTGGTTTGAAATCAAGACTTCTGGTGTCTTTTGTTCTGAATCTTGGCTTGACATGCTAAAAGCAAGTTAATACTGCGTTTCCATGATATGTTGTGTGTTTTTTTGTTTTTTTTTAAGGACGTGGGATCTATTCCAACATGCTAGGCTTTCTTGGTGGAGTTTCCTGGGCTATGCTCGTGGCCAGAACCTGTCAGCTCTATCCAAATGCTGTTGCCGCCACACTTGTGCACAAGTTCTTTCTGGTCTTCTCTAAATGGTGAGGTCATAGCACATTCTGTTCATATGGTGGAACTGAAACTTCACGTATTGTTTTGCTGATAATGTCTAGTCCCTTTCCTGCAGCCATGGAATGTCCATTGCTGTTTCCCCCTCTTAACTGCATTTCTGGTCTAATTTTACTTAATCAGGGAATGGCCAAACCCTGTGCTTTTAAAACAACCTGAAGACAGCAATTTAAATCTGCCAGTCTGGGATCCGCGGGTTGGTATTCTTATGCTCATTGTTGTGAAATACAATTTTCTAGTTTTTCTGGACTTTTTGCTATACAGTTTGTCATTTTATTTATAGGTGAATCCATCAGACAGGTATCATCTGATGCCAATCATCACTCCTGCATATCCACAACAGAACTCTACCTACAATGTGTCCACTTCCACACGCACCATCATGAGTGAAGAGTTCAGGAATGGTGTGTAATAGATTGTCTCTAATTGGCCATTTCTCTTGACCATTTGCTAATTTTTCCAAATTTTCTGTTTTAAGGGCTCACTGTTACAGATGAAATTCTTCAGGGTAAAGCCGATTGGTCCAAGTTGTTTGAACCTCCTAACTTTTTCCAGAAGTACAAGTAAGTGGATGTCCACAGTGTCGTATCAAAGATCAATTACAGTAAAGATTTAATGTTTTTTTGTTTTGTTGCAGGCATTACATTGTCCTCACTGCCAGTGCATCCACTGAGGATAACCATCTGGAGTGGTAAGAGCACACAAATGTGTGTGTGTGTGTGTGTGTGTGTGTGTGTTGTGCAAAAATTTAATTTGAAGTATTACAGGGCTTCAGACTGTGAGCAAATGGTCGCATTTTGCTTTACTCTGGAACCAAAGCTGATTTCGCGACACTTACTGCACAGATGCAACAGTGCTGCAAGATCCAGTGAGAAGCATTTGAATTTGCCGCACAGTGAATAAGGTTGCTGCGAGATGTAGTGAGAATCATTCCAATTCTGCATTCCAATCTCTCTTATAAACAGATCAAATGGCACTGATGTAGAAAATCAGAAGCAGTAACGCTAACTATAACCATGGTGTTGTGGCAGAAATAGTAGAATGTTATAACGTTATTCATTTCAGGGTTTGTATAACCTTTTGAGAAAGAAATTCAAGCAATTTTCAATGACTTTCAAGCATTTCACACAACTGTTTCCAGCACTTTAAAACTCAAAAATTATCCAATTTGAATGTTATTTTCAGTGGGATGACCAATATACTGTGGTGAACAAACGCTTATGTAAAATTAAAGGGGTCCTATTATGCTTTTTCACTTTTTCAACTTTAGTTAGTCTTTAATTTTGCTGTTTGAGCATAAAAAAAGATCTGCAGAGTTACAAAGTTCAAATTCCACTTCAAAAGTAGATATTTTTTTTTGTGTGTGTGTATGAAGTAAGAAAAGTCACCGTGCTTTGAAAAACTTTTCTTCATTTTGTGACTAAATCACACATAATCACTGAAGTTGTTGGTCAGTTCCATATAAGACTATGGAGTATAATATATACCTTTTCTACATAAAAATAAGATTTTGTACATGTTACTGTTGTTAATAAAATAAATTTTGTAAGCTTCCCAACTCGAGCTTAGTGCTTTACTGTCAAATGTAAACAAGCAATGAACATGTAATATTATTAGTAACTGCACTTATTAATGCAAAACAATAGTAATTTTATCATATCATATATATATATATATATATTTGTCATATCCCTCTGAAATTAAAAGAATACTGCACATTGTAATTTTTACGAGTTGAGTCTATTATCAAAGCATTTGTCAGTAATAGTTAAAATGGGGAAAATATGTGAATGATTTCATTGCAGGCTGATTTAAGGTGTACCCATAATATTCGGCTTTTGCTCCTAAAAATTTTCAGTCAGGGGCTACAGTGCTCCTAGAAATAATTAGTCTGGAGCCCTGTATTACTAGTAATGTTATTTGTGTCAGAGACTTAAAAAAAGTTTGGCTTGCTCATACAGTTAAATCGGTTTGTGCTAAAAATTGTTTCTTTTCCTCTACTTAAACAGCATAATGACAGTAATAATCATAAAGTCTACTCAGAAATTATCAATATGGGTTTACCGAACAAATTGTTGCCGTCTTTAAATTAAATTTTATGTAATTTTTAATAATCGTTTCCTCAGGCTAAAAATCTACCTAAGTTAATGCTGTAAACTATAGTGAGTCCCAGCCCAAACTAATAAATTCAATTGCTATTTAATTTTTAAACACTCAAATTTAAAAAAAAAAAGAAATTGTATGAAAACATGTAAATTGAACATAAGGTCAATTTACTAACAGATAAAATATAAATAATAAATATATATCAACTAATTGAAGAAATGCTCAGTTTTTCCTGAGGTAAATGTAGTGCTATGTGACATTTTTCTTCCCTACAAGCTATTGTATTGACGTCTTTCTGTGGTTGATTGAGCTGATGTGAGTAATTACATGACACGAGATGTCCGCGCAGCCGTCATGCCACATCAAAGTGTATCAAAACGGCATTTTTTGTTTGTATTTCCTGAAAAAAACAAAAATTGCCGGAATTTGAGATTTTGTTTCCTGTCAAAAATAATGATATTTAAAACTGCAAGTTTCAAATTAGATTCCGCACATGCAGTGGTTAAAACAACACTGTATTTGCTCTGTACACATGCATACCGAAATTTTTTGAGTATGTGTACCATTACACCCCTAATATTCAACAGTTTGCAAATTCACTATCTACACTCTCTAATCAGTTCTCTGATTTAAAAATTGGGTTCTGGGAATGGAATCACAGAATCTTCATATAATGATGTTCTGGCCTCAACAGGATTGGACTGGTAGAATCAAAGATAAGAGTGTTGGTTGGAAATTTGGAGCGCAATGAGTACATCACCCTTGCCCATGTCAACCCACAGTCTTTTCCCGGGTCAAAAGAGAATCACAATGAGTAAGTAACAGATGAGTGTGTGGCAAGACCAGATGTTTTATCTAGCTATGATTGTTTATACACTGAACAAAATTATAAACACAACACTTTTGTTTTTGCACACATTTTTCATGAGCTGAACTCAAAGATCGAAGACTTTTTCTATGTACACAAAAGGCCTATTTCTCTCGAATATTGTTCACAAATCTGTCTAAATCTGTGTCATGAAAAATGGGGGCAAAAACAAGTGTTGCGTTTATAATTTTGTTCAGTGTATGACCATAATGGTATGTCATGATGTAGTGATTGTTTCATGTATTTATAGCAAAGGAAATAAGATTTACACTATTTTATAATATGGCATGCCTCTGGTACAATGCCAAACTTTTTGAACTCAAGGAAATTCTGTAAACAATGCAAAGCAGTCTTGCATGGATTCATAACTGTCATGCACAGTATTGCGAAATCTCTACCAGCTGACACATTTCTACCGTTGTACTGGATTTCTGCTATAACAAACACAAGGTTAATGTTTTGTGTGTGTGTGTGTGTGTGTGAGGGGAACAGGGTCACATCACAGGAGAGTGGACTGCCTGTCAGAAATCATCGTACGTCAGCTGTCTTAACCACGGATTGTGTACTGCATAATCACCGTGTCTGTCACGTGACTCTGTTGCCCTTTGAAAGCTTGAAGCTCGCGATTATGGTAAGGGGCGTTACATTTCCGATGCGTGCTTGTGGTGTTCGGCCAATCACAATGCACTGAGTTAGCTGGCCAATCAGAGCAGACTGCGCTTGTCAGAGTTTGAGAGAGGCGGGGCATAGAGGACCTACAATAATGTACAGTATTTTAAAAATGTGTTTTTTGAACATTAAAGCATGTCAACATATTCTGTTACACCAAATACACAAAATAATGATCTTTAAAATAGCATCATATGACCCCTTTAAAATTTTGGTTTTAGAAGTATGCTCAGGGTTTCAGCTTCTGCTTCTTTAAATTACCTTTAATCAACATTTTATAATACCCATGTTTATTTTGGGGCCATGGAACAGTACAAAAGTGAAAAAGTGCTAGTGAGTTTTCCAACAGCAGGCGCTGATATTAAATGGCCAGTATATACAGACTGCTCAACTGACTTTTAGAACTTGCAAATTTATAACAGATTTTTATGCTTTTTTTTTTTTTTTCCCACAGAAATGAATTTGTTTCCATGTGGTTCATTGGAATCAGCTTCAAAAAACTGGACAACTCTGACTGTGTGAATATTGACTTGACCTACGACATCCAGTCCTTCACGGATACTGGTAAGCTTCTCAGTTTTCCTCTATGCTCATGTCTTGTGGATGTAATTGTTACAAATTGGGGTCTTTTAGGGTGTATTCACACCTGTCTTGTTTGGTTCGATTGAATCAAACTCAAGTTAATTTCCCCCCTTGGTGCAAGTCGCAATTACAGCACCATATGACATTGTCTCATATAATGCTCATAAGTTTATTAATATTGCGTTAGTATCTGATAACACCAAATCAGTAAAAGAATAAAAACTGCACTAAGAAAGATCTCCATGATTAGCCTGTTTTTGCACTTGCTGCTTTTCCCTGCTTGAGAATTTATGTCCAATGAATGGATGAACTTGGCACACGTGTGGTTTTGTTTACAATTTCTGGTTCACTTGCAAAAAGGGCAGTATGAAAGTGAACCGCACCAAACAAAAAAAATCAACATTATATTTGGTCCAGGCCAAAGCAAGTGAACTAGCCGACTTTCCTGGTGTGAATACACCCTTAATGTCTAAAAGCTGTGTTTCATTGTAGTTTATAGGCAGGCCAGCAATATCAACATGCTAAAGGATGGCATGACTATTGAGGCCACACATGTGAAGAAAAAACAGTTGCATCATTACCTGCCTCCTGAACTTGTGCAGAGGAAGAAGAAGGTAAAAAAAAAAAAAGTCTCGTAGTGTTTATAGTAAAATTCAATACTCTTAGTCTGTAAAGAAGCTAAATTATATCGCAACTGTATCCTATCTCTCTTTTGGGCAGAGTTTGGGAGATATAAATCGGAGCTCAAATGGTGGGGGGTCAAAGCGCTGCTCTCTGGATAGCAGTCAGCTGGACAGCTCCAGGGACACCGACATCGGCACTCCATTCAGCTCTCCTACACCAGTCAGCAAACCATGCCAGCCAGCCTCCACACCTGAAGATAGGTAGTGTCACTGATCAGGATGAAATATTTTTGATTTAGCTAGTTCAGACCAAATGATTCGAAATGATTTCTGAAAGATCACAAGATTTTAAGCCAACTGCCTCATACCTCTCCAATATACTGAAATGCCATTTTCAGTTTATGGTATCACTGTTGACTGCCAGAAAGCTTTTAGAAGTCTAGGGGTTGGAACCGAAAACAAGACTTGGATATTACTCTACACTTGCTTCAGTGCGGAAATTATAAATGTCACAAACTGCATGTAAGAGTGTCATGGTTTTTTGTGGTTAAGCTCATTTTATGGCCTCATTCTCAAACTCAAGAAATGTTTAAATGGGCGTTAGCTGTAATGTCAAAATGCTGTTACATAAAATTACTTACAATTACTTAAATGTCTTAATTTGTTTCTGTATTAACTAACTTTTTCAGTAGTATCAGCCCACCCAAGCATCCAGTCCTTGTATTCATGGACAGCCCACCAGCATCAGAAGTTTCTCCTCCAAAACCAGAACAGGGAATGTCCATTCCAGTCATCGGATCCAGTAAGTTCCGTCATATCTTCTGTTATGGACTTGTTCCTGTTTTTCTATTGGGGAAACACCCGGGGGGGGGGTAAGAATTGAGCTACATTTATTCTGATTCCACTCATCTAGTACTTCGTTTTTTCAGAGCCCATCGCCACTCCAGTTGCCAAGCCCCCAACACCTCCCGCTGGCAACACCATTCCTACAGTGGTGGGCCGCAGTGTGATACCCCGCATTACCTCTTCCTCCCCTGGCCTAACTGAACTGCCCAACAGTGTCAATGGAGCACCAAAGAGACCTCACTCTCCATCTCTGGAAGATCCACCTAAGAGGCACAAAGATACAGAGGTGCTAAGCTCTTGTACAATACACAGGCCAAGAAATCCATTACAATTGATCACCCTTTCTGTAGATCACTCATATAATCTAGTCTAAAAACTTCAAGCATGCCTTAATATGTGAATGAGTTGTCTTTTTCTTCAGGTGTTTTCAGATGACTCTGCGTTTAAAGAGCCGTACCCTCCAAATAGTAATGGCTTGGACGGTGAAGAGGGTCCAACAGTGGTGAGGGGTTTTTTTTTCTCATGTTTACTGCATTACTCACAGGTATTGACCACAACTGGTTCATTTCACTAATACTGAAACTGTTTTCTTGCATCAACACAAGACCTCACGCAATGTTTTTGCAAAAAACTTTTCTTTCTTTTTTTGGACACAGGAGGGTCTTTCAGCAACCAAACCTATGCCAATACCAACAATTGATACATCGAGATCACAGGTCATTGACATGTAGTAATCATCATAATTTGAAGTCCATATTGAAATTGAAATGATTTTTGACTGTCTTTTGTATTTTCAGAGACTACCCAGTAAAGAGCTTCCAGATGCATCTTCCCCAATTCCCACAAGCAACCTCCGTGTGATTAAAAATTCAATCAGGCTCACTCTTAACCGATAACAATGAGCTATCTACAGGTAACATGAATTGTTACTGTTGCTGCCACTTTTTGATTCACCCTTTAATTTGTTTTTCCCCTCTTCTTGAACATCTGTCTGCACAGGTTGTCCCTTAAAGAGTGGACCTACACTTGTGTAACAGCAGTGCTGCTTTTAAACTGCTACTGATATTTGGCTGGTCTTCCTGCTTGTTACAGAGTTAGTGTAAAGTATTGATTTTTTTTTTCCCCCAGTTTTTTTTATTTTTATGCCTTACCGTGTCAGAATGCTTGCTTAAACATCTATTTGAGCTTTTGAAACACATTGTACAGTAGATGTAGTTTGTATATAACTTTAAAAATCATTGTTAGTCTTTCTATGCCACCTTAATGTAGTTTTTATTAACCAAAAAAAGTTGAAAAAAAATTGTCCTGTTTGTCACTGTAAATGAGGTTCTTCATTGTTTGTCCGAAGGTTTTCCTTGCAGTCTTTTTGTATTCGCTGTATCTGTTCTGGTTCAGTTTCTGGGAGGACCTTTTGTGTGGGGTGCGTATGTGTGTGAGTGTGTAGATGGACCAGCATTAGTAACTAAAAACCAAGACTCCATTACCTATCACAGTAAACGCTGCTTCCACTCCATAGTTTTGTTAACCGCTCAGAACAAAAGAACAGTATTAGATCTGAGGTTTGGGTTTGTTGGGCCAACATTTAAAGGCAGGTTTGGTTTTACAAAGAGTTTGTGATTATTTGAGTCAGTGTTGGTTTTTGCGTGTGCATGTGCATGATTGTATTTCCCTGCGTCTAAGGCATCACCCCTGCGCCTCCCATGGAGGTCTGGATGGCAGTGTCTCCTGAACTTAAAGAACAGAGACTAAATTAGATTTCTGCCCTCTTTCCATGATTTCCCCTTTTTTTTCCCTCTCCATCTGTCCACAAGCTACTGTCCTACCCTGTTGGGATGTAAAGAGAACATAAACTTACTATTCATTTGGGGGTTTCTTAACATTTTATTTATTTGTACCGTTATAATTTTTTATATCACAGGTATTGCAGTTGAACAAATTATTCATCTAGACATTAATTTCGTCACTCAGTTTGAATCTTCCTTACCTTACCTTTAGGACAATTAAAAAAAAAATCTACTTGTCATTCTTTTTGTAGGGCAAAAAGTTGTATTTCAAAGGGTATTTTTGTATGTAATGTAAACTGCCTTCTTTACATTAAGAACATAAACTTCACAAAACCCCAAAGTGGCTCCTGTGGTTTTTGACTTTCTCAAAACAGTTGTCTTTGAACTACAACGAGGAGAAAAAACGGTACCTTCATATACCTATTCTTTACCTAGTATAGGCTATCGGATGGCAAGTGTCATCGCTTAAGATGATGTCACATACTATGGGCGATCCCTGTGACGTACATCTTAGTAATGAGGTTGTAAACACAACCTCGCGTTAACCACTGTCTTCATGTAGGAGCCTCAAAACTAACATGCGAATAACCCTATGTTATTAATAACCCTACATATTTTTGTAATTTACAATTTAACGAAGTCAGAACGTAATTTCTCTCTAAAAAGTGTTATTCTCTCACTGTTGTTGGACATAAACGTCCTTGTTTGTGGGAGATTCCCACTGCATATACAGGGGATTACCCTAACATGAGTTTAACAGTGGCGTATCGTGAACTTAAATAGCCTAAAAGCGGCGTCCATTTTTTTTTTTAAATAATTTGAGCTACTGGTCATTCAGTCTTAATAATAATGCCCACAGTTAAGCTAAACTGTGTCAGAACGAGTTCATGTACTTTTTTTCTTTCAAATGTTGATCCTTGGTTCTTAAAGGAATAAGTTCGCCACACAATATCATGTTCTCATCCTAATGCTGTTCCATAGGCTCACTTTCTAACGTAGACCCACGAAAAGAGATGTTAGGCAGAATGTGAGTGGCTAACAGCGGTCACCTTTCAATATCTCTGCATCTTTCCATACGTTGAAAATTAATGGTGACTGAAGCTGTCATTCTGACTAATGTCTCCTTTCGAGTTCCGCTCAAGAGCGAAAGATACGCTGGATTGGAACAATATAAAGACGTGTAAACGGTGATAGTATTTTCATTTTTGGTTGAACCTTGCCTTTAGGTGTGTTTTATAAGAGGAAATTTCTATAGTCAATTAAATAAGCAGGTGACCATGAAGAGTGTAAAAATTCTCAGCAAGTGTCAGACTGACTGAAGTGAAACTTATTGTATGAAATTTAGTTTTTCGTGAGATTTCAAAATCTCAAAACGTCGTCTTATTGGTTGAAATGGAAAGTAAAGTAAACGTATTAATTTATTTCAAGGACCTTGACATTTCTCATTTTATTTCTGCTTAATTTGAATTTGACGTCGCAGTATGCACATCCCTCATTTGATTGGCTGCGCTTACGCTGAAAGTTATGGCAAGCCCAATTATTATTGGGCGCGTTCGTCTTGAAGCAGCGCTGCGCAGAATGATCAGTGTATGACCTCAAGTACCGCAAGAGCGATAAGAGAGCAGACGGATCCTTATGGTGTGTTCACACCAGACGCGAAGCGAATATGCGCATCGTGTCACTCGCTCTAGATTACTCGCGGGATGTTTTTCGTGTCACTCGCGCGAATAAAAACGAGAAATAAATGATTGGCTTGCGTGAGAACCCGTCATGCGAATTTTCCGCTCGAGTTGAAATTTTTGAACTTGCACGGAAGACGCGATTGAGGCGAATATCGTGCGTTTGCGGCAAATGCGTTGCGCATTTCGTGTCATTCGCGTCGCCCGGCGCGAATTCGCCTCTATTCGCGTCTTTGCATTGACTTTGTATGTAATCTAGTCGCGCGAATAATTACATTCGTGTCAGGTGTGAACACACCATTATGCTTTCAAATCGCTCTGGCGGTACTTTGATGTCATACACTAATCATTCTGCGCAGCGCTGCTTCAAGTCGAACCAGCCTATAAATTCAATAGAGGGTATGCTCGTGACCTCACAGTCAGCAGGAGTGACTGCGGCTCCGCCCACTGAGTGGCAGCATTGGTTTTCAGCTTGAATGCTGCGACAGAACACACAAAACGCATCTAAAATGAGAAAGAGCTTTGCGATTGACTGTACAAATAGATTTGACAAGAAATCTGAGGCATATTTTTACAGACTGCCGAAAACAACAGAAAAGAGAAGCAAATGAATCGCTGCAATTCACAGAAACAAATGGACTCCAGGCAGTGGAACACGGCTTTGAGGTTATTTCATGTTAATGTTGAATTTTGCGGTAAAATCATACCCTATATATTGTATTGTTATATATCGTATTGACAACTCATGAATTAAATATTTACCATCTTATATTCTGCATAACTGGATGTTTTTAAATAAACACTGACAAAAACAATATACGTTTTTGGGATGGAAGATATGACGATATATATAACATTTGATAAGTGATCAGGCACATATAAATGTCAGAAAACACGATTCCTGGCTGCATATCGATATCCACGGGCCACTGGATATTTGGTAATTAAATTCAATTCAAGTTTATTTGTATAGCGTTTTTTACGATACAAATCGTTGCAAAGCAGCTTTACTGAAAATTAAAGTTTCTACATTATATTTAGTAATAGTTTATCAGTGGTGACTTTCTCAAGTTGATGTCCATATGGCAGAAATGTACGGTAAAAATCAAGCAGTTAATGTCATGTAATCAAACAGACAATTAACACTATTAACAGCCATGATTATATGTTGTGTTTAAACTTATGGCAAAATTTGGTAGTTTTGTATGCATCATCTGAGGTCTTCTGAGGGGTTGGCATCATCACTTCTCAGGTGTTCGTCTTTGTAAGGGCTGGATCCAGACTAAAGCTTGTGTAATTCGTAGTTATCCCGTGGCAGAAACAGAGAAGGAAATAGAGAAAAATTAGTGTAGCTGCTGTTCCAACTAAGCAAAAAATGATGTGCTCAACCCAAGCAAGTTGTAAGGAACATTATATAGAGTCCAGCAACCTTTGGTTTAAACTGATTATCATTTGTTTTACTTGCAGGTTACCTATTAAATCCATTTACGCTGCAGCTCTTTTGCCACTCAGTCCGGCTGAGGGGGCGTGTTCCGGCAGGAAAGTGAAATCAATGCATACCCTCTAAAGTATCTATTTTTGTGTCTAATACTTATTTTGTATTTGATATTTAATCCAGTAGTGACTGCTATCTATTCAGTTACACACTATGTAAGGAAGAATTGACTACGATCCACTAACATTAAACAGTATTAGGGAGAGAGAGAATTATATTAGACATTAAATAATAGATAACACTTCAAATTTAAGTTATGGTAAAGACTATATGCAATATGAATAACATATTACCAGTATCCCAGTCATTTAATTCTGCCAGTAGATACCTAAACCTGAATTATGATGTTACTTGCTTTGTGGTTGCATTTACCACCTTGGATGTGAATTATTCTCTAATAATTCAACAACTCAACGTCAATTATTCTGCTTATACTACAATTATCATACCTCAAGGCGTTTTTCAGGTTATTTCAATACATTTTTCAGGTTTTGTCTCTGAAATGCTCTTGCGTGTGGGACTAATTTCTTACACATCTCATCTCACGCCTCTGCTGCTAAATCCAAAATGTAATTTTAGAGCTTCCATACTTATTTCTAACTTCATTTTGTGTGTGTGTGTGCATGACATTTGCCATGGGTTTATTTTCTATGTTGTCGTCACAAAAAAATTATATCTGAACCTTGATTTTCTTTTTTTCTTGGGAGTAATATCATATGTATAGTTCAGGTGTAGGTATCTACTGGCAGAATTAAATGACTGGAATGCTGGTAACATGTTGGTTAATCAGATTTGCATATAGTCTTTGGCATAAATTAAATCTGAAGTGTCTAATATGTAATGTTTTGTTGCACTAATATATTTTTATGTTATTGGCAAACTCCTTACTTTGATATATTAAAGAGGTATGCAAGAAACATTTTGACAATGGCATATGTATTACAATACTGAAAGTGGTAATTAACACAAAGTACAACAACAAAAGTAAAAACTTTTGTAAAATTAGAATCTGTCCCACTTGGTTACTACTGCTAACATTTATTTCACTAGTTGCAATTGCTTTTTTACTTTTTATAAGTAATGATCATAATAGCTACTTTATAGTTCAATTAAAAATCTTAGAAGTTACTAGCTAGTAACAATTGGAATACACAACTAGTGTCTAATAAATAGAAACTAGTGCCTATTCAATAAGTACTAAGAATACCGGACAAGACCTATTTGAAAAGTTACCAATAAGTTTCTAGTCGTGTCCTCTTTTGGAAGGCCAAACAAAGTAGTTTTGCTTTCACAACGAAACACAGCGTCACACACGGCGGCCTAGAGTGAGCGGAGGCCTAGAGTGAGCAGAGGCCAGGGGCTAGAGTTATATGAAATCGCATCATATGACCCCTTTAAGAATGTGTACTTGCACACAGGGCCGTTTCTAGGCATAGGCGAGCTAGGCGGTCGCCTAGGGCGCCACCAGCTGAAGGGGCGCCAATGAGCGCACGTACTGGCACTTTTAGCAGGGTTGTGATAAAGAGTGGCACGGTCACCCTGAAATATGACTGCTGCCCCCACTGGATCGGAGGGGGGGGGGGAATAGGGATTTCGCATAGGGCGTCAAATTGGCTAGAAACGGCCCTGCTTGCACATAATATACAGTTATTAGTACAACTGCGATTAGTATCAGCAGCAAGTGGAATACATAAAATTAAAAAAGGCAAAAATTTGATATTTTTGACTAACAATTGAATAGTTACTTGCCACTATTGGAATAGTGAGCAACAGTAAAGGAAAAAGTACTCGCATCTAATAAAATAGTTATTAGAGAAACTGAAAAAGTCACTAGCTAGTACATTAGACGTTAAACCGGCTTGCCATAGAGGGGCGTGACCTGGTATGTGGGCGAGCAATTGTATATAGTGGGGAATTCCCAGTCAGTACTCTTCTGTGTTTAAGTGTTACTGTATATCTGTTTAGCAGTTCAGAGCTCGGACGTAAAACCTAAGACAAGGGTGTTCGCATAACATGGATGGTGAGTTTCAGTATTTATTAAATGAATCAAGTAACTGTCTTTTCTTTTCCCTTTCTTGCTTTTTCCTGTCGAATTCAATTATGCGTACAGTTCAAGTCTATGTAATAGATAGTCGATTCAAGACAGCACTGTTGTTTTAATGAGTTGTTTAGATAGCCAATTAAAGATACTTAATGTACCAACTCATAATTTTTATTATAGGCCTATAGAATCTGTCTCAATAATAACGACTTTCTATGCTATATTTTGGTGTGTTTGTAAATCTTGACAATGTAATTTGTAATCTTACAGTTTAACGTTCCGCTTTTTCAAGTCTGATTCTATTTAAGAAAAAACATACAGGCTTGTAGTTTTATATATTACAGGGAATAAAACGCAGAGTTGTCTTTGTGGAAGTGTACAATTACAGAAAGCACTTGCGAAACAAAAGCAATATGATCCACATTACCTGAAAACAACGTTCTTAAGACCTCTAAACTCTAGATAAATCTTGTGTAAACTAAACAAATCAAATGAGTTGTCAGTACATGAATACACGAGGGACAAAGTAATACCAGGAAATAAAAATGAGGAACTTTTAAAAGCTGTTTCAACTCTGTTATTCTAATCTGCACGCTTGTTAATTCTCGTACAATATAATATGCATTATAACACGTATTTAGCTGATTGCCTGTATTCATCTATGTTCTTCTATCCATGCTTTTCTGTACAGTGCATACCCTCTCAATGCACAGGGACCCCAATCTAAGTAAGTACATTAAATTCATCTGTGCCAAGTGTAAAACGAATTCTGTCGTTGCTAATAACATGTTTTGATTCGAGCTTAGGGTGGATCATAAACTTTGCCTAATTACTCATCAAGTTTGTTTAAACGTCACCCAGTTTTCACCCAAATTTCCTTACATTACTTCCACTTTTGTTTGATAAAGATATGACTTCCTGTAAGTGACAAATCTCTTGAGCAGGCAGTAGTGAGTGACATCTGCACACTTCACTAAATTATACATTGGCTCTATTTCATGCATTATAACCATTTTCCCCAGCTTACTTTATGACATTTCACAGAGTAAGAATGCATAGGCAAATAGATCTCATCTGTTCGTGACAATGTCAGAAGCAAGTGTGTTAAAAACAGCCAAATATATTGCATGCCAAATGCAGCTGTTTGTGCAGGTGTTTGAAGAAGTTATGATATGCTTAGTATAATGGCACCTGGATGAGCTGGTAAAGTTCTGTGCCCACAGGTGCAGAGAGCGGGAAATTATTTACTGGCAGGCTGCGTTGTTTGTGGTCAGGTTATGGTCAGGTTCTGTGAAAGACGCAAGATGTTGTTTCTGCAGGTGTTTCAAGGCCATTGTCTTGTTCTTATGCATCTGCTGGCATTTTAATAAATAAGACTCATTTCAGTTTTTGACATGCTCTAATCATTTTGAATATTTAAATGAATGATATTCAAATCTCTGAATCTGACTGATGTCATTTTGCTGGTCTGTGCAGTGGGAGAGCCCTGTGTTCAGATCTTCGAGCAGCCAAAACAGAGAGGCATGCGCTTCAGGTACAAATGCGAGGGTCGTTCAGCGGGCAGCATACCTGGAGAAAGAAGCTCAGACAATAACAGAACCTACCCAAGCATTCAGGTATCTGCTTTTAAAGTCTTACAGCACTGAAGAAAGAATTCACTGTATAATTAAACTTTAAAGAAAATGTGATTACTAAGTGATTCTATAAACAGCATCTCTCCTTATATGTCTCCCTATTAGATTCTAAATGTTACCGTGAAAGGAAAAGTACGTGTTACCCTGGTGACCAAAAGTGACCCATATAAACCGCATCCCCATGACTTGGTGGGTAAGGACTGCAAGGATGGTTATTACGAGACAGAGTTTGGACCTGAACGAAGAGTCATCGCGTAAGTTGGTGCTTTTAATATTAAAATGTCAAAATAATTTGAATGTCACTTAAATACAGAAGGTTAAAAACCTTTTGATTGCAGATATAGTATCTGCATAATTTGCTCTAATCTCGTTTGGTCCTGTTACCATTTTCCTCCTAATGAAATGAAACATCTCTGTGCCCCACATCAAAGCCATTCCAATGTGCTTTTCCGTATACTTCAGCCCACACACTACCACAGTTCTCTTCCGATGGGCTGTCCATTCTTCTTCTTTTATTTTTTTTAATGAAGCATGTTGTTTCAGAGTAGGGAGCCATGTAGGGGATTCCCCCGATATGCAAAATGAGAGCCTTAGAGCTCCAGTCTGCCCTCAATTTTAAACAGTATGTCAGTATGGTTAGTTCTAACCTCACTCTTCCTGTTAGTTTTAGTCTTTGGGATCAGTGTTCAAGATGGATAATACATAGAACTAAACACATCTGACCGCTCAAAACCAGACGACACAGTTTAACAGATTGTTTCTTTGTTTTTTTCCAGGTTTCAGAACCTGGGTATCCAGTGTGTGCGGAGAAGAGAAGTGAGAGATGCCATAATGCAGAGGATTGCGCGAAGAATCAACCCCTTCAATGGTGAGAACAAATGGCACTTTTTTCTCTTGGCCTAAATAGAATCTGAATACACAGAAAAGTACTCAAATTTAATCAGAATTGGGGTAAAATTATTTAAAAAATGTCTACACTTGCCCCAAATAATTTGTTTTGTTATATTTATTTTTATTCACTTAGTAGATGCTTTTATGCATAGTGTCTTACAAATGAGTTCACAGATTTATCAAATTTATCCTCAAATTTTGCACGGAAAACATCTGCAAATTCCATCTCTTATCATTATTACTGACCCAGTTTCTTTCACTTTCAGAAATTCTGTATTTAAATGATGCCTGATGTTAAAATCACGAAAGCTTACACATTTCTCTCTTTCCTGCCTTCAATACTGTATGACACAAACTGTCATCTGACAATGCAGTTAGGGTAGAAAAAATCACTTCTCTTGATTTAGTGAAGGTTTTGCTCAACTGGCTGCGGTATTTAGTGGCATATGATCAGGGGGGAATTTATTTAGAGAGGGAGGAATGTCAGGAGGAACTGTAAACTATACTTTTTTGTGTAACTGATAACTTTGGCTTATTCTGCCTCGAGTATGCAAACAGCCAAATACTTCAGGAATTCCATGCAAATTATTGTGTGGGAGAAAAGCAGGGACAGCAGGGTCAACGTTTTTAAAGCAGGTAATTTTTTTCTGAAAAAAGTCAAAAAGTCTGACTAGTTGACCTACAGAGTAGCTTTTGGAAATGCTTGCGCTTTAATATGAGGCTTTGATATTGAGGATATTCTTTAAGGTTTTATATATGAAGTGATTCAACAAGCATGCCACATTATGTTAGCAGATGATGTAGAATCATCATGTAGTGTCATAACACTGTCTAGCCAAATTATATTTGAGAAATCATGAAAATGTTGCAACAGGACTTTACACAACATGGTTAGTGAACATAGGGAATGCTAGATTGTGAACTTGCTTCCTCATGCTTGTTCTGCTGTTCTCTGTGGTGACGGGCTGTTTGAGGGACTGCTCTCGCTTCTGCTGTGATAACCAAATTAAGATCTCTCTCTTTGGCTGTGTAACACTGACAGTCCCCTGAAATGAGGTAGATTAGTCATGGTGCCAGTCGTAGTGAGATTATTTTTTATATTACTTTTGAAGTTTGGTCATGTGTTGAAGGGATGACCTGCCAGAGATGACCTCATTTGCACTGACATTATCAGTGCAATGATTGAACTGATGACGCATGCATATCCAGTGTATGCTCATTCATTTCATTTATTGACTAGGTAATCGAATGTTTGTTTGTTTTTTGCGAGAAGGTATTCGTTTTGTGGTTAGGGCTGTCACAAACATGAAAGGATAGCTGAGAATTAAATGTCATACCAGTAATTGTGATTAATGATGTAATTGTTTCAGGTTCTGCTTAATACTTCTACAATGAAAAAAGTTATTTTGAAACCCTTTTCACTCCAACATTGCTGGTAAATTTTGCAAACAGAAACCGCAAGTAACACACTAAATTAAACATGACATTTAGTAGAAAGTAGAATGGCTGAAATAGTATTTTCTATACTACAACTTACTCTCTCTTATACTCAACTTTGAAAAATCCATTTTTAACAGTATACAAATTAAGAAGGAATTTATTCACTTTGGACCTGAAGTCATTCTCTAAAATATAGTATTACCTTTCATGCTTTTTGATGTGAATAATAATATTTTAAATATTTAAAAATAAAATAAAAAATACTAT
>NW_015661949.1:407937-443294 GCF_001515625.1 Sinocyclocheilus rhinocerous | reverse complement strand
TATATATATATATATATATATAACATTAGAATATTTTGCAAGTAATATATTTGTTTTAGTAATTAATTTTGTCATTTTCATGCATTAATGTGGTCCGAACTGTAACATCCTAAAATATTTGACGTTACATAGCACTACGTTTTCACGTTAAAACCTGAGGGTTTGAAGGTTCAAATTATGCATAACTGCACATCAAAAAGTGCATTTCATGACATTTCTACATTTGATTACAATTCCCATATTTGGCTGGTAACATGTGACTGTTCAAAATAACTCGAAATAACAACTAGTTTAATCAGTAGGCATACGTGTCATGTTGGCGAAAAAGTATGTAGCTATAAAACTCGTGGAGTCTGTGAGGTTGCCCCTTGTTGGATTTGCCGTGATGGGTGCTGAGTGGGTGTTGAGCGCACAGTACGGTGTTAGATGTCACAGATGGTGGGTTTTCGGATGATGAGAGATCAGTGTCAGGTTTGGGAATGGTGGTGTGCCCACAGAATGGAGAATCTTCACCTGCCTGCCCCCATTTCTCTCTACAACTCGAACCCTCTGCTTCACCTTCCAGCAGCCCACGCTAACCTAAATCATCCCCCACCTGCGACTGCTGTCCACTCGTTTCTCTTGCTCTCTGACTTCACTAAATGCAGAACCAGAGGCGCACATATACGCAAATAAACATGACCACACCGCGCCTCACAGTTGCCTTTTTCACACTCTGCCTCTCGCTATCTTCCGCACCCCCTCATCTCCTCCCACCTCATCTCTGTTCCTCTGTTCCTTCTTGTCTGTTTTACATCTGTCTGCTGTGCTCCTCGCTGCTCAGCTTCCGTCTCCATCCTTCTTTCCCACTTCTGGGCTTGTGGTCTGGACAGAGGTGTCTCTTCGTGTCAGGAGGCCGCCCCCTTTGCTGCAGAGTCGTCAGTGATACTCTGTCACTCGAGCTCTCTTTCTCTGTTTCCACCTGCTGTGACCTCAGAGTGCTCAAAGCTCGTCACGGCTGTGGGCGGGATAGCCGTGGGGTAAAAAGAGGCAGACTCCTGAGAGTGAGAGTGTGGGCGGAGGTGCACACACCAGCACTCGTGTGGGCAGTTGTGCTCTTGTAGGCTGATGTGTCAGTGGCATTTCTGGTGATGCTGCTGGGTGAAATCTGCAAGTGCACTGCATGCTGCTTGCTTTTCTGACTTGGCTTTGTATTAATGCTGCCTTTAAATGCACCTCGGTCAGGCGTTCATTATTACATCATGCGTTTCAGTCCAACATATGACTTGGAAGCAGTGTAAACAAAACAAAGGAATTGTATTGTGACCAGTAATGCAAAATTCGAAATATACATTTATATCACTTATTTATATGTGGTATCACAACTAAAGTTGAAGTAAATCATGCACAATGGCTTAGATTGTCAAGTATTGTTTAGTCTAAAAATTACTGTAAAATTAATTAAATTACTAAAATTATGATATATCAATTTATTTATTTTTTATATTATGATATATAATATATTTATCTTGTATATATGTATATATTTTGCATAAATTACCAGTATTACAATAATTTACTGTAAAAAGTACAAGAAATACTATATTATGTTCCAAGTTCTTTGTAATGTACTCGTTATATATACATTAAATGTGTATATAAATATGTTTATTTTTGCATAAATTACCAACATTACAATAATGTACTGTAAAAAGTACAAAATACTATATTATATTAAAGTGAAAGTAAATTTGTTTAAATCATCAAACAAATGGCAATACAGCGAAATGAATAAACACATTCATTTTAAAATAATATTAAATTTTAATTCATTTTAAAATGTTATTATTTGTAATAGTATTTATTTATTCATTCATATTTTGCAGAACTGTGGTAAGCATGCTTTTTCTCATGTTAAAAAAAAAAAAATCTAAAACTGTCAATGCTGCCACTACTGCTCTCAAAAATCAATTTATTAAAATCATAACAATGTTTCGACCCTAAGGTCTTCGTCAGGCAAACAACAACAAAAAAATCTAAAAAACAAGTTGTGTCACAAGTGTGTCAGCTAGCTTTAAACAAACTGGCCTGGTTTTCGTTCTCGTGCCGGTTTCATTTTCTTATCCCTCTTCCCCTTTCCTCTTCATTCACAGACTCTCGATATCTTCTGCTCTGTTTTGACACGAATTACATCTAGGATTAATATGATGATATGTTTTTTAAGGTGCACACTGCAACTTTGAACGTATGTTTTGTGTCCACAGTTCCCCGGGAACAGCTGCTGCAGACTGAGGAATATGATCTGAATGTGGTGCGTCTTTGCTTCCAAGTTTTCCTGCAAGATGAGACCGGGATGTACAACACCACGCTGCCTCCCATCATCTCCAACCCCATCTATGACAACAGTGAGTTCACAACAAATAAAAAGCACACTCTGTCATTTCTGCTCGGCAGAGTCGAAAACTGTTTGTTTGACTGCATAACAACACTGACACAGACTTATTTAGCTTTTTGATGAGTGGCAGAACTGTATTGTATTTGCTGCTGCTAGTCATACAGCGTCACAAGGGATGGTAGGGCAAATCTTGAAATAGAATACAATATTTATTACTATGTTATATTTTTATTACGGTGTTTTTTTATTATTGCCTTTAGTTTCTTGATACAAATAAAGTAAAAATTATTACAGTATTTACTGTAATGATTTTTATGAGAGTATAAAAATAAGTAATAAATAAATATTTTTGAGTAATGTAAATTTCAATCCACTACATAAAAAACAAGCTAAATTTGATATTTATTATTAGCTAAAAAAGTTTGTAGATTTTTAATATAATTTTCCAGTATAGAACTTATTTGTTCTGTATCATGTTCTATAAATTATAATCAATGAAAATTAGCAAAAATTAGTCTGAGTCTGTAGTTTGAAACTATTTAATGTTAATAATTACCTGTGTAATACTCGCTATTGGTATCTATTATATCTTATAGTGTTTTGTTTTTGATTGAGGAAAAACGTGTTATAGCGATACCCTTCAGAACACAACCATTTGGCAACAATTTTGACTGATTTACTGATGCAAGTCTCTGCCGCCACAGAGCATGAAGCTGTGGCAATGCATTGCTTAGGTGACAGATCTGTCAGTGGCCACATCCCACACTACAGGAAGTGAGCATGGTCCATTTCAACACTTCCTCACGTGATGTTGCTGTACAGCGCGAGCAGAACAGCAGTGCTTGCAGAGTGTTTTTGTGTGGTGGTTGTATGATGCTAAATAAGTCAGCGGATTAAAAATAAAAGCTCAGGCCATGACTTGGTTAAACCCTTTCATCTGCTTGTAGATGCTGATTCTCAAGTATTTCATGTTGTTCTCATGACAATGCAGTAAAACTAGCCATAAGACGTTCTTTGCCATCACAGAAATCAGTCTCGTACAACCCAGAAAAGAGGAAGCAATAAACCACCCCGCCCTTACTTTGTAAATCATGACAGGTTTGGCTGCTTTTTCAGTCTCAGGACATAATGTTTGCAAGTGTGGCTGTGCCTGCAGATACTCTGATAAAGTCAAAGAATGTGAAAAATGATTTCCTACTGCTCATAGCAGTGCATGTCTGTGTTTCAAGTTTGTTAAGATTTTCTAATCTTCAATCTCAATGGCCTGTGCTTGTTTCAGGGGCCCCAAATACAGCCGAACTGCGAATCTGCCGGGTGAACAAGAACAGCGGCAGTGTGAAGGGAGGTGATGAGATTTTCCTCCTCTGCGATAAAGTGCAGAAAGGTACGGGAACATTTTAATTATTTTGAAAAAAAAATTCAAAGTGTTATCGATTTTAGCCATTTTGCTGACTTAATCTAAAAGCAAAAGTTGAACTAGAGATCTGAAATTCATATTTGTATTTATTAAGTTATTTATTCAATCTCACATGTTCTTTTCTTTTATTCATCATCCATTTGTTTTATTTTATGGAAATTATCTATCCATCTTCCATTGCTAGTTTTTTTAAGCCATTCTTTTATTTAATACCATCACATTACCTTACTCTAGATGACATTGAGGTGAGGTTCTTCACTCAGACCTGGGAGGCCAAAGGCTTATTCTCTCAGGCAGACGTACACAGGCAAGTGGCCATAGTGTTCAAGACACCCGCCTACTATGACACCACCATCACAGCCCCTGTCACAGTGCGCATGCAGCTGCGCCGGCCCACAGACCAGGAGGTCAGTGAGCCCATGGAGTTCCGCTATCTGCCCGATGACAAAGGTAAAAGATCACCCTGCAGTGTTATGACACCCACATCATAGATTGTTTTGTTATGGGTCAATGATAAATAATCCACGGTAAAATATTTTTAAAATCTAGTTTAAAATGCATGTAGAAATGTACTTTATGTAGTCTCATTTGGTTTTGAAAAACTTTTATTCAAAATATCACATTTTTGGGCAGTCGCACCACATGACGTTTTACAACCTCTTTTAAAATTCTGACACACGCGAGTGTACACACCATAATTATTATTTTTTTTTAAATTATAAATATATTTTTCAAAGTAAAAAGTATTTATTTTACAAATATCTTTAAATTATTAATTACTTATTATTTCATAAGTACCTTTTTTTGAGGAGTTGCCCCTCAACCTGTACTAACCCTGCCTAGTTAAAAATAGGGCAACAGATATTGATATAATGTACCGTTTTATGTCACTTGATTTTGCCTAGTAGATTAGGCAGACAAACATGAGCATAATGTCTCTTTTCTTTTTCAGATCCATATGGCTGCCAAGAGAAGAAACGTAAAATTGAAAGCCAGATGAAATCCTTCTCTGGCTTCTCCCAAGGAGCCATGAGCTTCATGAACAGACCAAAAGCAGTGCCTTCGGCAGGTTTGATGAATCAGAGAATCAAAATGGGTAAGATGCACAACACTTTTCATGTAAACCATACTAAATAGCAATATAGCAAAATTTGCTATATGTATGTACTTATATACGTATTCTTTTTACAGAGCCAACAAATTATCGTCCATCAAACCATGGGGTGATGCGCCAAAATCCAACGGGCTATTATAACAAAGCCCCTCCATCCTGCCCCATGATGCCACCCCTAACAGAAACCCCACCATCAGGAACATACAGTCAAGCATGGCCCAATCCAATCGCCAACACCACCAGTAATGGAGTAGGCCTACAGCAGGTGAACCCAAGTCCCAGCATGCCCACCACAGGGGAAAGTGGAAACAGCCTTCCTCTACTGACCGCTAAGGATCTGGAGTTTCTTCAATCTAATGGCCCAACCAGCAGCCAGCCTCGACAGGACCAACCGAACCAGCAGGTCCAGCAATCCCAACAGCCACCTCAAAGGCAAGGAGTAGAAGGAGCCCATAACTGGTATAACTATGGCCACCAACAGCCTCAAAGCACCCAGAATGGGGCAACAGGCACTGGTGGGTCAATGGGAACAGGCTACTTGTATGCAGGCAACATAGATGATGATTTATTTCAAAACCTCATCGGCAATCATCAGCCAGTCCTACCACTGAAACAGGAAGCTCAAGGGTCGAGCAACATGGCTGTGCTGGGGCCCAGCTCGGACTGTGTGCAGTCCTTCACCGCGCTCCTGAACTCCACCACCCCCAATGGAAGTACCGCAGAGACCATGAGACAAATGGAAGCTGGTGGGCCCAATCAGAGGGTCTCGCAGATTTCCTACCCTGCCAGCAGCATGGGGCAGGAGAGCCATCTTGATTCTTTCGCCTGGCAGTACTTCCCTGAATAGAGTCGAATTCCATAAGTGTTCAAGATTTTGTTCTTTAAATGTAGGCTCTGATTCATGTTCACTGAATGTATTTTCTGAAAATCAGAAGGGCTCGTTGTCCTGGAAATACTGTAAGATGCTGCCACCAATTAGGTAAAGCAGTGAGATTTTATGATGGTCATGTTGGAGAAATTTGGGACCATTTGTCCACAAACGCTCAATTATGACAGATTAATTGTGTTCCTTAAAGTGGGAACTAGCAGGGAATTGTCCCTGGGTAATGGCTATGTCATTTTAAACATGCTTCTTATCCAAGGTTCTCAAATGTACTGTTCAAACAAGGGTTTTCTTTGGTTACTCAAAAGTGATATTATGGCTTTAGAAAACTAAGACCAACGTCTTGCTCTGTTTTTACTTTATTCAACATACACAAGCTTTTACATTGCATTTTCTATGGGTTTTTGTATTTTTATAAAATTAAAGTTTATACTGCTGAACATGGATTTTGTGATTTCATGTATGTAATGTTTGATACATTCTGAGCTGATTTGTGGCAACATTACTGATATGTGGAGGTGACCAATGTTTGTTTTCATTCATACTGGTAATTTGAATGCATCATTTGTTTCTGTTTCACATTCTAAAGTACAGGTAAATAAAGGATTAAACTCTCTAATTTGGTGTACATATGTCTTTTCATATAACATTCAATTATAAGAATGAAGAGGAGACTTTGGATGCGGATACTGGATGTCTGGCTTTCATATTTCTGAACCCGTTGACATATGCTCCTAACAGTGAGAATATGAAAACCAGTGAACCAGTCATTGTGTCATTCAAGTGGTTTCAACACCCAACAGGGTTATATATAATGCTTAGAAACACATTATTGTTATGCTGCTGAGTTACTCAATCGATTTTGAAACTTTGGAATTTTTTACTTCCTAATGAAATTTTTTGATTCACTTTTTTCAACAATTTGGAAATATACTATTTTACTTTTTGTTTCTCTTTTCGTGTCATTTCAATACTGGACTATTTTAAAATGATGATCATTTTTTATATTTTGCATATACAGGGATATTGCATTCGCCATCAGTTAAACAAACTGCATTAATAATCCATTAGAAATGACCTACATGGGTAAAATCACTATAAATTACCAACACCCTCCTGAGATAGAAGTTATATGACTCTGTAAAATATAAACTACCATTCAAAAGTTTTGAGTAGATAATTTTTTTTCTGAAAGAAGATTCTTGCGCTCACTAAAGCTGCATTTATTTGAACAAAAATACAGTAAAACCAGTAATATTGTGAGTATGAAAATAACTCTTTTGTAGTTAAATATATTTTCAACTGTAATTTATTCCTGTGATCGCTACTCGAGTAACATTATTATTTCTTATATTATTAATGTTGAAAACCGTTTTACTGCTTAATATTTTTGTGAAAAGCATAATAATTTTTCCAGATTCTATGATAGATAGAAAGTTCAAAATAGCTAATTACAAATACAAATGTCTTTACTGTCACTTGATCACTTAAATGCTGAATAAAATTATTAATTAAAAAATAATACAAATAACAAAAATAAAAATAAAAATAAAAAAGTCTTCCTGATCGGATACCTCAGAACAAGTACATTTTAGGTCAAAATGTCAAATTTCACACAGTTTACACAGTTTAGAGATACAATCAGTTTTAAAGAATCTAGTAGAAACAGCCCAGAATGGATGATGCAACATCTATGACCTCTCAAGTCTGATGTTCAGTTGCTTCCCATCTGTCAAGTATACTATCGGCAGAAACTCTATACATGTTTCATACACAATACACAGAGATCATAATGGACTTCTCACGAATGTTAGCTTCATTTGGCAGCCTTCAGCATTAATAAAAGCCAAACCATTGAATTATGTTCATTCAACAGTGTGATTAATACATTAAAGGAATAGTTTGCCCAAAAATGAAAATACTCACCCTCATGCCATCCAAAATGTAGATGAGTTTGTTTCTTCATCAGAACAGATTTGGAGAAATTTAGCATTGCTTCACTTGCTCACCAATGGTTCCTCTGCAGTAATTTGGTGCCGTCAGAATGAGAGTCCAAACAGCTGATAAAAACATCATGATCCACAAGTAATCAACATGACTCCAGTCCATCAATTAACATCTTGTGAAGCAAAAAGCTGCATGTTTGGAAGAAACAAATCACTTCTGGCTAAAATATCAATACCAAAGAACAATAATGCGACAGTGAAAAAGTCCATCTCCTGTTGTCCACTCACAACAAAATACACCAACATAATTGTTTAGAATTGTTTTGGACTGTTTTTTTCCTGTTGTTTCTCTCCTGATGCAGACAAGACAACTTTTTACTGGAGAAAGCAATATTATGGTAACAGAACTATAGTCCGAAGCAAAGTTTTTCAGTTAAAAACATCGCTTTTAATTCTACTTTATCTATGAATCTTCTTTTTTATAAAAAAAAAAAAAAACACTGGCTTTCCATTTTTTCTGTTCTATCTACTTGTTTTTCTTTGTGTGTGTGTATATATACCTTGCTACGTGTACTGCGTTAGGCTAACCGAGACTTGTCATTTGCACTTATATATTGTTGCTCTTTTGTTAGTTTTGACTGCTTTTATTGTCCTCATTTGTAAGTCGCTTTGGATAAAAGCGTCTGCTAAATGACTAAATGCAAATGTAAATGTAAATGTATTTATTTATTACAAACACGCAGCTTGCAGATTACTTAAATTACTTGTGAATTATTATGCCGTTTTTATCAATTGTTTGAACTCATTTCTGAGGGCTTCCATTCATTGCAGTGTATCTCCAAATCTGTTCTCATCTATATCTTGGATGGTCTGAGGGAAAGTTTTCAGAATTTTCTTTTCAAGCGTCAAAGAAAATGCTTTTGAAAAAAAAACAGGAACAATAGGCCTTCAAGCCAACAGTGTGAGTCATTCATTTTTTAGGTAAACATTTATAGTAAAGATGCCAGTACATGGATTTTTTTAGCAATCTTTTTCTATATTCTGATAAAGCTCACGACATTTCTTGAAATTGTGTGGTTTATAGCCAGTATGAACTAGAGCTGCTTTCCCCAAAGACGTCAGTACCTGTGAATACAGGACACACTTGAAGACAGACTCTTCTTATGGTCTTATCTGGAAGATATGCCGTTTAAAATCGTGGCTTCCTGTCTGTCTGTCTGTCAGTAGCAAACCACAATGCAGCTCCTAAACAGAAACAACAGTTCATACACAGGGACAGCGCAAGCATTACTTTGGGATTTTAGTAAGTTGCATTTCATTAGAAAAAGTTGTCAGTTATGCATGTTAATGAGGGCAAAGGTAACAGGTTAATGACTCAATAGAGTTCCTTTGATCATATCAGATCATAAGTCCTGATGTTGTCATAACTACCATCATGAGGTAATAATCGCACAGATCTTGGTGGAAAAAAACTTGTCAGTGAATAAAATAAGTGACATTTGTTTCTTTTACCTGGAACTAATGAAGAAGATGAAAATAAAAACCACTCACAGTTTAACAACAACTAATATTTGCACATCATACTGATCAAAAATAAGCAGCGATTCTGGAATTGGGATAAAACATTGGGATAAAACAAAAAATTGTGACCACAGTGATGCAGTTGCTGTGTAATCCTAATATACTCCTACTTATTTTCCAGTATATGCATTGTCATATCTATAAGTGCTTCTGTGTTTAACATGAGTTAGATTTCTGACCTGGCTCCTAGCCAAAGCATATAAGCCTTTATCACAATACCATTACATGTTACCAGCATTCAACACTGTGCTGAAAAGGGATTCCTTAGTCTTTTGTCATTTGTGTGTCTACATTAGAATGATACATGTTCGGTCAGAGCATTTCTGCCCTGGAACAAAGCCAGGGCAAAATACAACAGAGCCAAACTTCTTAGTTCCAGTCAAGCTCCTCCCCCTGTCCTCCGTCACGAGCACACACACACACACAAACACACATCGTTGCGTGGTGGGAAATGGATGACACGCCTCACAGAACTGCCTTTTCTTGTGCACTGCTCTCACCCGGAGAATGAGGAAGTTCACAAGGAAAGATCACATTACAGTCTAATAATGTACTGTGTTCATGAATGGTGATTGAATGAAAGCTGCAATGCCAAGCTTTGCTATCTGGCGCCGGTGAGAGACAGTGATTTCTTTGCTATAAAGAAAGGCAATTCAGAAAAGGACTGATAAAAATTTTCCCAAAAAACAAAAAGGTAGACAGCATGTTAACAGAAAGTTGAGTGGAAGGAAAAAGTGTGGAAGAGAAAAGATGCACAACCAACCGAGAGAACCGCAGCCTTATGATTTTTGTTAAATGTGAGCGAAAATCATCACAATTAAAAGAACCAAAGACTTAAACTACTTCAGTCTGTGTGCATTGAATGTATTTAATACACGAGTTTCACAATTTGAGTTGAATTACTGAAATAAATGAACTTTTCCACGACATTCTAATTTATTGAGATGCACCTGTACTAAAATTTGAAAATAAAGTTGAAAATTAAAAGGATTATTGGAGTATATTTAATAAGAAAATACTAGGCCTACTTCAAAACTGCATGATCGGCCGGTCTTGATTTTTTATACCCTTACCAAAAAGTAGTATACTTCAAGTTTATTTTAGTAAGTATACTTAAGTAAGGTTCAAGTATATTTTTAAGTATACTTTATGTAGTAAGTATACAAATATCAGTGTACTAGTAGTATACTTGTAAGTGTACTATTTCAATACTCCTTGGGACTAAATTGGCCCACTTTCTAGTATATAAAAGTATACTTTAAGTATAACAGTAGTAAACTTTGAGTACACAACTAGTTTACATCAAAATGTTTAGTTTGTACTGCAACTATACTAAAAGTGAACTTATAGGTATACTGATAGTTTACTAATTAAATAATTGTAGCGTTTTTAGTACACTTTGAAGTATAGTCTCAGTAAACTACTAGTTTAGTAGTTTTATACTGCAAGTATACTCATAAGTTTTCTTTAAGTGAACTTTACACCATACTTTAAGTATACTACTATGTCCCTATTTAGGTATTAATTCGTATATATTTTGTTACATGAATATCTGAACATACAAAACATCAAAAGAACAGGGTATCTGCTTGTAAACAAAAACATTTTATTCTAGCTTCATGCATTCTTTTTTTAAACACTTGAATGTGGATAAGTTTCATAAATAAAAAATAAAGAAATAAACAACATTTTGAACAAAAAGCTGAAAAAAGACCATGAATTGGATTCAGAATGATAATCAAAACGTAGATAAAGTCGATCAACACCCCAAAGCTTGACAGTTATTATTACCTCTTCATTGGTCGACATTTTATTCCATAATGTTACATAGTTTTGATACTGTTTTATGTCTGATGATCATGTTAGAATACATGTGGAAGGATTTGTTGTTTCGGTTTCTTCTTCACTTGTGTTTTTTGGAAATTCTGTACAGAAGATGTGTACTAGCGCCCCCTACCGTATAACAATGAAAACACGGATTCTAGAAGCACAATTATAGCTAAAATATATTTAGTATAAGTCAAGTATACTTAAATGTCATTTTAAGTATATTTCTGAGAAGTACATAAAGCCCATTTCTGAGAAGTACATGAAAAGTAGACTAAAAGTATACTTTCCTATTTTTAGTTTAAAAGCACACTTGAATAAACTTATTTTTTGTAAGGGTAACCATTATTTTTTTATGATATACCAGTACAGCATGTGTATGTGCCCGTTTATAATAGATAATAAATAATTCATTTCCACAGAGCTGTAATTACTTAGATGCTTGTTCGCGAAACAGTGGTTATGTAGTAAATGTTAATATTATTTAGGGAAGTTTAAATTAGATCTTTTAAGGCTGCTTTATTTCATTCATGTAATTCCATAGTGCCAAGCTTAAACTGCAAATCAAGAATTTATGTAATGCATCTCATTTGTGCATTAATAGCTCCTTCAGACGCAGCGATGTAATTGCTGATGTGTGAGCAAAAATTGTGTAATTGTCCAATTATGTAAAAATAAGGAAAATCGGTAAAACCGATTATCGGTCAATCTCTATAGTTTAATTCAATGTGTTACTTGCCTTTCTTTGTTATTATTTGTCAAATTGACTAGCAATTTCTTAGTGAAAATTGCATTTGCACCAATTTTTTTCAGTGTAGAAACAATGTTTGAATCTGAAAATCTTACTTAACATGTTTTATATAAGCTACACAAAATTATTTGAGTAGCAGATGAAACACGCCACTTTCACAATATTCTGATCTAAAGGTCTAAAGCAAAGGTCACAAAGCCCATTCAGAATCGCTTCAGCAAGCAAATCTACCTTATACAACTGAGAATTCAAGGGTACTCATTAAACAGTTTTGCTTGGAGAAAGAGAGGCATGTATACGTGTCCTGAAGGTCTGTCTAATTACATATTGCATAATTACATATTTCAGTGTGTTTGACTGAAATGCTTACCTCATGTGCAATGAATCTCAGATTTCAGAGGGAAAATCCCTATAACCCTACAGAGAGACCTGCATTAGAACAGTCTGTGCTTGCAAATTATCTGACTCAGATCTGAGCTAAAATTGATACATACTGAAGTTATCACTATTCCATTCTTAAATTCCATTCATACTTAATGTATTTTCTTCATTCAGTGCCACACCTCCAAACACTTTCACTCTCATACACACTCTTATACTCACTTTGAAAACAGCATATAACACAAGTTAAAACACATGCAGAGAGACTTACAGTACATACTAGGTTACATACATCAGACATAACCAGAAAAGTTTACTCTGTGTGCTTTTGAGAGTGAAATAGCTTGGCAGACACTTTTGCAAAAAGCAACACAATCACATTTAGTGTAAAATACATCCAGTGTTACAAAATAATCAACAAAACAAAAGACATTAAATCTTTTACACATTAATTAATTGCATAAATTGGTTATAAAAACAACAATAATAGTAATATATTTATGTTTAATGAAATACTATAAAAATGTGTGAAATTAATGACCATTTTGATTTCAATTTAATGCTATTTTAATAAACATTTATTTATTTACTTATTTATTGATTAATTGGTTGAAATGATGATTTATGAAATAAATCTTTATGAAATAAAATCTTATATTAAAATGTAAAAAAAAATCTACTTTTATCTTAATTGAAGTAATTTAATTAGATTAATAAGATTACGATTTTATTAAAAAAGTGTAATACATCCAGTGTAATAAAATGAATGTCAAAACATAGTATATTAGTTTGTTTACAGCTGAATTAATTGCAGAAAATGGCTAAAATATGATGATGATGATGATGATGATGACGATGACAACAACAATAATAATAGTAATATCCATAAGCGAAATATTATGAAGAATATATTATGAAAGAAAAATATCATTTCTGTTGCAGTTTAATTAAAATATTGATTTATTTATTTATCATAACTATTTAGCTCTAGCTAAGCCTTGCCTTGTATTAAATACTTTAATTTTTATTTTTTTTGTACAGACAATATGTCCTGCCCCCATCTCCCTCTAGCTGTATCTGACCACTGAGCATCTACTCATACTATTGGTCAAACTCAACTGCGTCAGTCTGTGGGTTGGGGAGTGGGTTGGAGAGGGAGAAGGTGTTAACAGCTCAAAATGTCACCGTCGGCCCCGTACTCAACAAAACGACGGCCCCTCACTCTCCCACATGCTGTGACGTCTTCTGAAAACATACTCTTGAGCTCCACCTGTCATTATTGAACTAAGTCCCACACAATGACATCACAAGACCCCTTTCTAGCTCCGCTCATGACACATTTGAGGGGTACCAGGGGCAGAGAGACCTCAGGATTAACCACAAGATTTAAACACAACATAAACTCGATACTTTCACCAACTTGTACTGATAGTTTCAAGTCACATGCTTTACTTCTGCTTTTCAACAGAGCTCACCGTCAAAGAGGAACAACATTAATACCGTGTCTTTAAAAAGAACAGCATAGGGAACTTAGAAATTCTCTATCTTTATATTGTTATCTCATGCAAACACTAAAATATTTAAATATTATAAGGCGTGCTAAACACTGTGTTTCAGCTTGGTGTAATGTAGGTACACTCTCTAGAAGACTAAAATAAACTGAACTCCAGTGATGTTTTGATCTCGCGCTCAAACGCTTTAATTATTGAGGTCGAACGCTAACATTATCATTTGAGAACGAGCAGTGTGTTTGTGGTTCTGTCGTTCTCAGTGCTGTCATCACGGAAAAAATAAGTGGAAACGAAAACAACACTGAGACATTTCAAAACTGTCCGTATGTTTGAGTGCAAAGGGTTGAGGATGACCTCTGTTGGTCATGGGTTTACAGCACATCTGATTTACGCACTTCAACTCTGAGCTCGTACGCACATTACGCACCGGTGGTGCCGCCAACAGGCTCCTTCAGTGTCAACAGGCTGTAAGAAATGTAGCCTTCAACTTTTAATAGAAAGAAAAAATTTACAATTCTGTTAGGGGATTAAGGAAAATATTTAATCTGGTTCTCTGTTATTTATACAAAGAGGCCAAATTCCTACTTATAGATTTATTACATAAAACATTTTTTAAGTAGCCTAATTTTAACTTTAAGTAATATTTTTTTAATAAGATAAAATAATGATTTAATGCAAAGTATTTTGTGTATTAGTGTAAAGTATTCCTTTACTTTAAAGTTATTTTTTAGTTTTAAATGAAAAATATTTAATCTGATTCTCTGATGTTTATATAAAGAGGCCAAATTTCTATTTATAGACTTTAATCTTAATTAAAAGTCATTATTTTTATTTTAATAAGACAAATTCATGATTTAATACAAAGTATTGGGCCTATATGATATTAAAATCTATCCAGTGTAATAAAATGTCTATTTATGGTGTCAGGAGACAGACAAAGAGAGAGATTTATTTTTAAAAATTGTATTCAATTGTTGCTTTTTTGTTTATTTATTTTTTAGTGGTATTTTCTTTACTCTTTAGCTCCTTTATTTTGTACTGATATTTCATTTTATTTGTTCATTACTTATTTATTTATTTTACATTATTTAACATTTTACAATTTCTCATTGCATGCAAACACTATACACTATTCTATATGTGGCAGTAAAAATATATAGGTTTGTCATGTTTGAACAGACATTTCAGATGTTTCATGAACAGAATGTCATAACTGATGCATTTCCACAGTATTAACTTCATAAATCTGGAAATGTATGTATGTGTATTTATGTATGTACAGGTGCATCTCAATGAATTAGAATGTCGTGGAAAAAAATACTGTATTTTTGAAAAATGTGGGCCAAGGGAAGCATATAAAGGGAAAACAGTAAAGGTCCCAAAATGGATCCCTGGGGCACTCCACACAAGACAGGTGCAGCGGAAGTGAAAACATTTCCTAAATTTACAGAAAAAGTCCTGTTCTCGAGATACGAGGCAAACCACTTTAATGCAGTGCCTCGAATACTTACCACACATTCAAGCCGATCAAGAAGAATGCTATGGTCAATGGTGTCAAATGTACAATTCACTAAAAATGTTTTTTTTATTGGTCTTATGAAGTATTCTAATTTGTTGAGATAGTGAGTTGGTGGGTTTTTGTTAAATGTGAGCCAAAATCATCACAATTAAAAGAACCAAAGACTTAAACTACTTCAGTCTGTGTGCACTGAATGTATTTAATACACGAGTTTCACAATTTGAGTTGAATTACTGAAATAAATGATCTTTTCCACGACATTCTAATTTATTGAGATGCACCTGTATGTATGATTGATTGATTGATTGATTGATTGATTGTTTTTTTATCTGCATTAAATTAAACACAAAGTCAACACTGCTTTGCTGTGGTTTCTAATGCAATTTGTTATTGATATTTCCTAGTTTTCTCTCTCTCTCTCTCTCTCTCTCTCTCTCTCTCTATATATATATATACTTTATTTAATTTAATTCTACTTTTTATTACACAATTTCTCTTTGCAAATGGGTTTACTAATGGGTTTTATCATAGACTGTGATGATGTATTTCTGCAATAAATCAATTAGTAAATTTAGCTTTATTTGTATGTTATGCTATAGCATTAAATTACAAAAAAAGGTCAACACTGCTGTCATGAAGTCTCTAATATAGTTTCTGAGGGTGTACCTGATTATTTGACATATTTCCCTCCTCCCTGCCATAGTTTTCTCTCTCCCTCTCTCTCTTTTGAAAAGTCATGGGAATGCAAATGTTGAGCAAATGTAAATCCAAAAATTATATAGGCTATGCAATGGTCTACTGTTTACCTCTATAGATATATAGATAAAAGATATATATATTTACCCTGCTACAAACCCAAAAATGTGAAAAAAGTCCATAAAGCACATTGGAATGTAAATTGTATGATCTCATTCTGGATCTCCTTTTGGAGATCTTCCATTCATCAAAGTTTTGTTAAGCATACCTGAAACTGTTACTGACAGACTTTAGGACCCCTTGAAATTTACAGGCCGATGTGATGAAGCAGGGTTAAACTCTGCAGGAAGGGTGTAACCGAGTAAGAAGTATGTTCAAAAGTTAAGATTGTTCAGTTCAATATTCCCAATGACATCCTAACTGCATCCGGCACGGTTACTAGATACGCCCCTGGATCTATATATAACATACTAACTCAGAATCCTTATCTACTAACCATTATCATTTTGCTTGGGAAACAGCACATTTTTTAATTGAAAGAAATTAGGCTAGGAGGAAGTTGTTTGTAATACAGCCCCTGGACAAAGGCAGTTTATCTGAAAAAAGTGAAAAGTGGAAAAACTTCGGAAAACGTCTCCTAACATAACATGTTAAAAACTGACTCGAGGAGCACATGAAATGTCCTTCTCATTATTTCAAATGCTCATAAATCATATAGCAACCAGTCTTTACTTGTACTGTAGGCCATTCTGCCGAGGTGCTACTGTTCTTTATTAAGTTACAACTCTAGCCTTTAATGTAAATCAAATATTGACATTGTGCTTCAACGTTGCTCGTTTTGTCTGCACTTGTTCCACTTTTTGGGAATGCTGAGAATGAGATCCATAGTCCTGGAAAGCATATGTCATGCGCGAGCCCCCCTTGCCAGGAATCTGGATTTGGGAGTGGCACATACCAAATTTTAGGATTTGGCTCTTCCATACATGGTAAACTTCAATATAAGATGACGTAACGGTCCACCCCTAAACAAACATAGGAAATAAGCTCTTATCAGCACAGAGACCTGACATTATTCGCTCACTTCTGAGGAAGCTCCGCCCAGGTATGGTCTCTTCAACGTGAACGCCCTGTCCCGCTACAGTTACTCCAAACTGCAGAGTTCATAGCGCAGTTTACACTGTACTAGTTCAGTATACCCAGCCATTTAGGCGAAGTGTTGGAAGTATAATGCCTTTACGAGTTGTTTTACAAGGTCCCGGACCGTGGGGCTTCCGTCTGGTCGGGGGAAACGATTTCGAACAACCTCTGACTATCTCGAGGGTAAGGAATTAACTTTGGATTTGTTCATCATTTAGCACAGAGGTAAAATAGCTTTCATAGATATTACTAGGCCAACATATTATACTCCACAGACTGGTTAAACTTTATGAAAAACGCGTCACGCCTGTATACAGCAGCAGCATCCAACAGAAACGCACGTGAACGCGACCATATCGGTCTGAACTTCGGTGTCGCTATGTGTCGAGCACTTGGATTAAAATGCTCAGGCGTCAGTCTCGTAGAACAAATTAGCGAATAACTAGCTCTTCTTGACGCAAAATCAGGTTCTTTCGCAAACTAGTTCTGTAGGTGGTTCCATATGGTTTCGCAGATTAGTGTTCAGTCACCTAAGCTTATACTTTTCAACACATTACAAGTATTCATGGCATGAATGCATGTTATAATGTGACACTCAAGCGTGCGTTTCAAACTTGTACTTTCGACCGCAACAAGATGCCTGTCATCTCTTAAAGGGACATTCAGTGTTTTTGTTAACAAAGTTGTACACATAAAGAAATACTATATTATTAAAATGTTGTTCACTTGCATTAGTATAAGACTCCCGTCATCAGATTTCTAGAATAAGCTATTTTATTTTACATAGAGTGGGTCTCCCTTTCATGGGTGCCACCATGTTGAGATCACATGACCAATAGTAGTTTTTCATATATAGCACATCCTGCCAACACTCAATGTAAAAATGAAGGCCTGATCACACCAAGAACGATAACTATAATAAATATATTAGTGTCCACAACAATGCACAAAAATGTTCTGTTTATTGTAACTGCGTACTGCAGTTATGTCATCTGTGATTCTACTGATATCATTCCTCTGTGTCATTATCATTATAGTTGGGGTGTGGACTTTCCTGTTCTTATAGAATTAGACTGATTAATTAAACTTTATAGTTACAGTTATCAATATAGTTACAATCCTTCCTTGATGTGAAAGGCCCTGTAGTTATGGTTGGATCCAAGAGTGTCCAGAAAACAAACAAACGGTTTGTGTGAAGTGGAAGCAGTTCATAAACAAACTTTGTGCGTTCTAGTTGATATAAACCAATTGTACTATTGGGATGAATAAGATTCAGCTAAAATTAAATTAAAAACTTGCTGAGTGCAAGTTTAACCTAATGTTTTTCTCAGAAACAAGGTGCACACCCTGACACTTTATAGAGGAAGTCATTATGTACCAAGTAAAAGCCACACCAAAGAGAAGTTATTGTCAAAATTCTGCCATATTATTTTAAGTTTATATTTGGCCATGAAAAACCACACAATTTTAAAGCCTTTTAGGTTATGATGATGATGACCAGTTTTGACTTTTTCAGGTGACCCCAGGAAGCAAAGCGGCTCAAGCTGACCTTTGTTTGGGGGACATGATCCAGTCCATAGATGGAGAGTCAACAGAGAGCATGACTCACCTGGAAGCACAGAATAAAATCAAAGCTTGCTTGGAGGAAATGGTGCTTTCCATTGACAGGTGGCACATTACTTTGCAAAGGGGAACATGCAGTGGTTTGTCTGAATGTATTGTTAGCTGAGAGTATGTAGAGCGCCCAGAAAAGTGTGATATAATGAAAAATCTTCCAAAAACAAACAGAAATGTAGGCATTTATTAAATTCTTCGAGACATTGTAGACTTAATATTATCCATTAGGATGTTAAGCTATGACTCATTGATGACGTGGAAGATAATGGCATACAATGTAAATTGTTGCTGGGTCTAATTTTCAGTTCTTTTTTACTAAAGTCTGTCACAAGTCATTCTCACAATTTCAACATATCCTCATCTGTGTCAGTCAGCGTGATAAAGTCATGTTGGTGACAAGTCTAAATTAGCAGAATTTGCAACAACAGTGTTCAATATATGACAGACAACCCAATGTGTTTTTATGCCATGCAAACTTATGCAATACATGATCAGTACAATTGCATCAACTTGCCTGAAACTCTCACACTGGGCCCAGGCTTTTTTTTTTATTGTTGAGCCATGATGATTTTATATTTTTACTTTAATCATTTACTGATTCACTGTATGAAAGTTTTTATTTTTTTGCTTTTTGTAGATCAGAGTCGAAAATGTGGTCCCCACTGGTCACTGAAGAAGGAAAGACCAATCCATACAAGATGAATCTGGCCAATCAAGAAACACAGGTGCGTTTTAGCTCTGCTTATCTGGGAGCTGAGGGGTTTTTAAACGGACCCTTGATCATTTTCAATGAGCTTTAAAGACCTTCATAGTGCATGAGACTGTCATACATAACAGAACCATAGCCGCTAAACAAATAAAGGCACGGCACCATAGGCTGCCAAAGTGAAGTCATTGTTTATGTCCTAACAAGCTTTATCCATGGAGACCAGTAGGTTTATCAGCCAAAACCATGACGCAAGACCCACATCCTGCAGGCTATGTTGGAAATTTCGGGTCAGAATGTGAATGATCATAGGAAGTGTGTGGAGCTCGACTACATAGTTTGGGTGTTATAAATGTTTCCCAATTTAAGCAGAGAGAGAAACATAATAAGAAACAACTGTTAAATATGTTGTTAACAGAGGAAAGTTTCACAATGTCATAAAAACTTTAGTCATTAGTGTCGAAAAAAACTTTTCCGTGTCTGTTTTTTCCTGTTGTTACTGTAAATGGTCTTTTTTCACATCAACTTGGTTATAATATCTACAGTTATAAAATAAAAAAAAGTCATGATTGATTCTCAAACCTTTTTTCTGGTCTGAATAGTTATGTATTACTTCAATTCTTATGAAATATCTTATGTCTTTGGCTTTGCATTTGTGTCATTCCAAGTCTTTATGACTGTAATTCTTTTACTAGAAGAAAGTAAGTCATACAGGTTTGGAATGACATGAGGGTGAGTAAATTCTCAAAGAATTTTTGGGTGAAATAACCTCTTCTGTTTTATGAGGTTTGTACTCGTAATAGTACCTGCTCTTTTTTTCTGTAGGAGGTGAAACATATAGGCTCTGCTCATAACAGGAGCGCCATGCCTTTCAATTCTGGCAGTCCAAGGGTGGTCACCAACATGTACAATAACCCCTCTGGCCTGTATTCCTCTGAGAACATTAAGAGTTTTAACAGTGCAGTGGATGATGTCCAGACTTCTGCTGCCTCCAATGAAGCCAGTAGGAAGTAAGCATGATACACACTTCACTAACATACTTGACACAAAGATATGTGGTACAACTATCTTTCAGGGGGAAAAAAACAAAACAGGAAATGATATTACAGAGAGTCCTCTCGGTAACCTGCAGACCTTCATGACTGATAATGATAATGACACAACAAGGCAAGGCTAGTTCAGAGTGTAACTCCCCAAAAATGTATTAATTAATAATATAATTATATATTTTTATTAAAAAATGCTTTTTAATGAAATATAGACTATTATTCAAAAACCTGGGGTCGAGAAAATGTTTTTTTTTTTTTTTTTGGAAGAAGTCTCTTATGTTCACCAAAGCTGCAAAAATATAATAGAAGTGAATATTATTACAATTTAAAATAAGTGTTTTCTGTTTTGTTTTGTGTTTTAATGTAATTTATTTCTGGGAAAACAAAGGCGAGTTTTCAGCAGCTATAACTCCAGCTTTCATTGTCACATCATCCTTTGGAAATCATTTTCATATGCTCAAGAAACATTTCTTGAATAAAAAGTTGTTCTGATTTTACTTTTTTTTATATAATGTTTTTATGCAAACCTTGATACATTGTTCAATATTCTTTGAGTAGAAGTTCAAAACAACAGCAATTTTTTTTTTATAAGTACATGCATTATATTTAAACTTTTCTTGAAAATGTAGTTTTTCAAAAGTTTTCTAAAATGTGTTTTTTTTTTTTTTTTACTTATCATGAACAATTATGCATCATTATGTGCTACACTCATTCCAGTTCTGTGTTGTATTAGTATAGTTATTTGAATTTATGTCTGTCAGGGATGAAACTAGTCAGTTGGCATTGAGTTTAATAATATAATGCTTTTGAGATAACATTGTTTGTCTTGTGGCTGTCATCAGTGTGACCTTTTGCATGTTTTATAGCCCAGATCCCTGTGGACCTGTCCAGCCAAAGCCTGCGTTAGCTGCAGACTCTGAGGTGTACAAAATGCTGCAGGAGAATCAAGAATCCAATGAGCCTCCTCGCCAGTCTGCCTCTTTTAAAGTTCTACAGGAGATCCTGGAAACTGGTATAATTTCATACACGCCTTGTATACCGTACTACATTGTGTCTGAATTACCCATAGGTCACCAGGCCTCAGCTTCTGTTGACAAAATGGTTGTCTGTGATTCTGGTCATTCGTAATCATCAGTTTCTAAAGCCATGCCTGTGGCTACAGCAGTGAAACACATTTTGCGTCCGATTTTTGGGCCTATAAAAGAAAGCCTTAGCATTAAATGGATTTCTGTGCCTTTGTGTCAGGTGATACAGATAAACCCTCAGGCTTCAAAAGTGTCAAGGCTCCCAGCACAAAAATTGGAGCCTCGGTTGGGAATCCTGAAAAGCTCTCTCTTTGTGACAAATGTGGTTCAGGGATTGTGTAAGTTTCACTTTTTTGGTTTATCTTTCTAGGAAAAGTTTCAAAGAAATGCATCTTAGAACAGTTGCATGGACTTTGCTGTATAGTGCAGTTGTGGCCATCTAGTGGAACATTTTGGAACTCAATCTTTTTATAATAGCTGTGGATTTTGCTCTCTGTTAATTATTTCACTATAATTGTAGGATTTTTTTGCAAACATGTGTTCCTAAATAACTTTTTTCTCTTTATGTGGTTATAAAGAGGAATGATGGTCAAACTTCGAGATAAGCTTCGCCACCCAGAATGCTACGTCTGCACAGACTGCGGGATCAATCTTAAGCAAAAAGGACACTTTTTTGTTGAGGACAAGATTTACTGTGAGAAACACGCACGTGAGCGTGTCACTCCTCCAGAGGGTTATGATGTCGTCACCGTTTTTCCAAAATAGAATGTTTCCCGGGTTCTACTATAAAACTGCACATTCCCTTATGTGGGGAATTCCTTTGGAAATCTGTAACGCTTTATTTGGATAGTCTTCCAGTGGGGCTGCTTTGTTGCCAATATGAATGTTTGTGAAAACTCTTACATACTCAGAAGTGCATAGATATAAATGGACTTTGGCAACAGTAATCAGGAAATTGTGATTAGACATCACCTGAATATGTGAATATAGAGTTTATCCCTTATCATACATTCCAATGTCTTCTTCATTCCATGCATTTATCTCATTGTATAAAAGGCTCAATTTATTGGTGCTAGGGTATCTTAAGACCACTTATTGCATTTGCAGATTTTCATAAGTTTTAAACTGATCATTGAAATGTATGTAATCATGGTTGTATTCCCCACGCACACCAGTATGTAAAAACTATTCCATGTTTATATATTCTTTTGGATTCTCCATACTCCATATTTTTGTATGAAAATAACATGTTCAGCCTTGCTAGAAAAATAAAATGTTGCATATCCATTGTTAAATTTCTGTATGGTTTATTTCTTCGCAAAATCTTGTAGTTTTTTTTTTTTTTTAGTTTTTTTAGGAATGTTTATTATTTTGAATCATGCTGGCCTTTCAATAAAAGCCTTTCTGCAAATCCTTATAACAGAATAAATTACAAAATACTCTAGTGTTGTATTGTAAGCATCAACCCACTCCTACTTCAGTCAGAGTACAGTATAGTTGTTTTGAAGCTGTAATAAGTCTTGTAAAAGTAAACCTAATTACTCATTATTTGAAGAATATAGTAGTTGACCAACATAGCTAATTAACATTTGCATTACATTACAACATACATATGCAATACATGAACACCAAGCTAAATGATAATGGGTAAAATAATCTAGAACTCCTTGTGTTATTGTTAAAGAAAATTTTAAGCTATGTGTGTGTGTGTGTGTGTGTGTGTGTGTGTGTGTGTGTATACAGTAGTCAGCATTTGAAGTGGATATAAGTTCCTAAGACAAGAACGCTTTTAGGTTTTAGGACAACTTTGATGAAAGGTTTTGATCCACTTCAAATGTTGACTATTGTATGTATTATATATGACGAGTTCAGATGCAAGTGCCGTCAGAAATTCTCTTCCAAATAGAGCTTTTTTCTCAGGTTCCTATATGTTTATGTTCAGTTATTTCACTTTAATGGCAATGAAAAAAACCTATTCATTGCATTAAAGGGAAATGACTGAACCTATATTGGAGCCTGAGAAAAATGTTCATTTTGGAAGAGACTTTCAGACGGCAGTTAGAGGTTTTGAATCTGAACTCTTCATATTCATATATATATATATATATATGTGTGTGTGTGTGTGTGTGTGTGTGTGTATATATATATTACTATTCACTTGTTGCTCTGGGAAGCGCAGCTGAAGAAGAGCGCCTGCGCAGAAAGCGAAACTTGTCATAAGCAGGACAACAGTTGATGCTTCTTTGACGAAATACTAAAGCAGATTCAATATTAATTTATTATGATTTTTACATTATCTACATATGCACTCGAATGAAAATGGATTTAAAAATAAGTGTTTTTTATTTATTTGGTTGAATTAAAAATAAGGAACTAACACACATTTACAACAACTATTATCGTCATACACTATTATATTTTAATGTTAAGAGCAGTCAATTAAAAAAAATTGCGTTTAAACTTCCATTGCTCATAGGCATAAACGAAAAATAGCATTTCTACACTTATGACATACCTAATGTGTCATATTCGTGGTCTACAAGAAAAGTCAACTTTTGCCAGATTTGCGTTGCTACTCGCAGGTTAGATTAAAAGTCAGATTGTCCTGAAAATTGCAGTTAAATTCCTCTAGTAAAAAATCAGTGTAGTAGTAGCCTTGAGTTTCTTGCCAATTTGATGATGAGTTTGTGGAGTGCCTTTTGGACGCGCATGCACTGGATACGCTATAACGCACATCCAAGCAAGCGCTTGGCACAGCGAGGTTCTCCTGATCCCGATCGTGATTTGAAATGTGTCGAACATGGTCTGCAATTCTCAATGTTTCTGACAATGCCCAAATATAATTGTGCGCGAATCTCAAAGTCTCGATTTTAGTCAGTTTTGCGTCATCGGGAAAAGTTGGAAGCACACTTCTCAGAGTATCCAGGGCGGAGTTCAGATTATGCATGCGGTGCCTTTCTCTGTCGTTTGCCTTCACTCTGCGATTCCCACGTTGTCTGCTTGCTGATTTAACTGGCATCTTTTTCTTTATTCGTTTATTTCTTGTGCTCTCTTCGTTGAAGGTAGATGCGCATTCTTTAGTCGCTGAGTCTATGCTGCCAAGCTCTAATTCTCTGTTGCATTTGATTTTTTGGCACTTGGTAATGTCTATGGATCCAGACTTGACATCTAATGCTGAACTCCAGTTATATTTAAAGGTCCCATTCCTTCCTACCGAAGTGCACGTGGATCTTGGAGTCATTCTGTACATAAAAACATAACAGGACATCTTCAGCCCAAGGTCTTGGATAACAACCTATAAAAAACCTATCATCTATCATAATTCAGATGCTTACCTCTTGGCTTGCAGACTGGCTCAGTGAAACCGAGGTTCCGTGAGGGTGTACAGCACTGTGCGTCCTGTCCACCAGTGAGCAACATGCAGTCTCTTATTCATTCCCTTGATATATAAATCAAAGGGACAATAGAGGGAGATGCGCCCAATCGTCATTTATGTCCCTTTATCCTATCTGCGCTCTAGGGCAAACAAATGGAGTCAAGTGGCCAATCAGAGACGGCCCTTTCAGAAATTTACCTTCGGCTTTAAGAAATAAACTAAGAGAAGATTTTAAAAACAGGGTAGAATATGTCAGGTGAAGTTTTCCGTTGTTGTTTTTATATTATAGCCTAGCAATCATGCATTCATCTAATCTATAATAATTAAAACCATTTCATCAAGAGAAACATCTTATTAAAAATATAGTGGCTTATAAGCCTTTATTTTGCAAAATGAATTCTATGATTCATCTTTATCGAATTATAATAATTGTACTGTATATGCATGACGTTTTCTCAAACATCAACTTCTGGGTGATAGAAAAAGTTCACGGATCTGTAGCAGGAATAGTCTTATGTTATTTGCATTGACACAGTAATCATGCAGGAATTGAACATACATAATGTACATTTTATTGGCAGTTAACATGACAGTTTCAACAAGAAATTTTCATTATTAGAAACTGAAAAGAATTATTGATAAACAATATTATTTTAGTGTCATTGCCGTTGTGCGCTTTGTGGCGATGTTCCTGTGCGTAAATTGTGCGGTAGTGCACAAAACACTGGGAAAATAATATTTAATCGAAGAAAATGGGGAATAACTTGAATTTGTGTGCAGCAGCAGTTTCATAGTACAATAAAAACACAGAATATTATGCACAAAAACATTTGCATAGAAAATAAAATGCGTGCGCACTGGTGTCTCCAAACGGAGTCCGTTATTAAGAACATCAAGTGCGCGTTGTAAATATGGTCGCGGTTGCAAACAAAAGACTTTCAACATGGTGGGATAGCACGAGTTTACACTTGCCTCCAAGTCTTGATAAATCTTCACTTATTGGAGAGACCAAGAGCACTGTTATGGGCGCAAAATATTTACCGTGGTGCCCGAGTGTCCACAAAGGTACTCATCGCCAGTGTAACTAAATATGTATTTTGTAGGACATCTGATAACCATATGCTTTCAATAAAATGGACAAATAAAGCAAGGAGATAGGGAATGTTGTCGTGCTGTTATAAAGGCCTCGAAATAATCCAAAGTAAACCAAATATTACCGCTTTACAAATAACTTTTGATGCCAGATCCATATTGGGATATCGCGGGACAGGTGTGGGTTTGGGACTGTCAGATTTGTCCCCAGATTTTTTATCAGTGCCTAGTAATATCTTGCTTGTTATGCAAAGTCTGGGCAAACATAGGCGACCTGTTGCTGTGGAAATCATAGATATCGCAAAGAACCTGATTTAACAATAAATGCGTCTTACTGAAGAGCAGGTGATACCTGGCCTCGCTGTCTTGACTGATACTTCTTCAACTGCTGCACTTTACAATCTGTTGCAATTATTTATGAAACGAAATCTATTTCTTATTATTTTAGCAAACAGAAGTACCAGGTGGGGCTTTATTTTCATCCCCAGCCTTTGTTTGAAGGGCATCTGAAGAAGGCAATCAAGGACTAAAACTCGCTGACCAGCTTTTTGCCATCCATTTGTCCCAAACTGGCAGAAAAGCTATTTAATTCTTCTCTCTTGTTCAGACGCGGAAAAGGCTGCACATAAAGAAGAAAAGAAAACTTCACTGCGAAGACAAAAACAACAACTTAAAAACATTTAATTACGGATGCCATATGTACACCTCTTGTTAAAACTCAAACAATGTCAACTCATTTGTGTGGTAAAACGTGCACCTTTGGAGACGTGTGCGCTTTTGGAACGGTGTGCGCACCGGGACCAGAAAGATCTTGAGTACACTTCTTGGAAGAAGTAATGCAGTTTTAATGTGCTGTTGAGGTTCCTTTTAGAGTCCACCCATTGTGCTAAAACGCATATGCTTTTTATGACCGAATACACCAATTATAATTGAATAGCCTAGAGCTTCTTGCTAAAACTCTATTTGGTTTGAGCAATCGGGGGGTCAACTTCAATAATTAAGCTTTGGTGCTGCTCTGAATGCCTGGGTTCAACTGCAGCTTTTCTCTACATAGTGCCCACATTCAGTGGCGCACACAGACTTGAATCGAATTTATCTTTCTAACTTGCCAGTTTTGGGTGTGGAAAAGTCATTATTTTCTTGGGAATGAGGAAAATAGAGGGGACAAAATAGTAAGAGTTATAAATAATTTTGATAAACTATAGCTATTAACACTTAAATAAATTTGCAGGATTATTTAAAAAAAAAAACATGTCTAAATGTAGCCATTTTTTCCATTTTGGAATGCACTTTTATGTCTCAGGGGTTTATTGTTTTCAACTTTTTTTTTTTTTTTTTGCTCTTTGAAGGTGACATTGAAATTGTCTCAGAAACGTTTACCATGCCTTCATCGTTTATTTTCGATACTTTTCAAATGCATTTCTGTTTATGTTGTTTTATCCTTGTCCCAGACCAAATTTTTTAAATTATTAAAATATTAGGATTTTTCATCATTTAGTGTATAGCCTATAATTGGTTACAAGGAGAGCCTATAATTGGTGACAAGGAGACAACAATGTCAGTAAAATGGCATTGGAGGGGAAACTTGACAAAATTACAGAACTCCCACGTGATATACGTGTATACACTCTTTGACATTTATCTGGTACATTTAATAAATTAGTTAAAGTGTGGAAAATATTTTTAAACGAGTTCATTTTCTGACCACATAATAAACACCAATATTTTACAAAGTAGTTTTAAATTAGCCCAAATCCGTGTTATTATTTTGAAGAAGAAAAGATAAAAAATCAAAACAAAACAAATGTAATGAGATGATTTATTTGTTTGCTTTTTACAATCACACACAACAAGTATTTAACACAACGTTACATATTATAGTTATAAAAGTGTTTTTAAGCAAAGAAACCTAATGTTACTGTTCGTGTAGGCCTACTCACGAACATGAATGTAAATGTTCACTCTATATAAGAGAACATACTATAAAGGCAGTTGAAACAATACAATAATATGAGCATTTTACCAAAATACGTCTGTCCTTCAAAAACTAATAGCGCCATCAAGTGACCGTGCAAAGCACTGCCTGTTCAACTATGAAGTATAAAACCAACACAAAAAGAAAACACCAGTGCAGCCCAACAACTCAGTAAATCATTTACTGTAAAAAAATAAAATAAAAAAATATATAATTTACTGTAAATAGCCTATGATAAAATGTTTTTAATGCATTGAATATGAATCAAGATTTCTATGTTGCCCCTTCTTTACCAGTTAAAAAATCTTAATTGTGGGGCTTTCTGATTCTTAAAACTTATAATTTTTATCAAATGAAAATATAGGCTACATAAATAATTAAATATGCATCAACAACAACAACAGTAATAATCCATAATAATAATAATAATAATAATAATAATAATAATATTAATAATAATAATAACAATAATACCATAAACTTCGAACTATCGCACAAAATTTATCAAAAAATAAACTTTATACTGACCTCCCTGAAAAATATCATGTAACTGTGGCGAATCTGCGAATCGTCAGGACGTTGTGAGGTTCACATGTACTAACAGCATGCGTGCTGGACTAATCGCTGTGATGAAGGACGCTTGCAGTGTTTGAAGATCAGCGAACGCGGCGACACGCCTGAACGCAAATCGCGTCCCCTTTTACTCACACGGCACTTCCTGCTCTGATTGTGTCATGCAACGGGGCATTCGTTCTCACAACAAGCCGAACAAAGATATTTCTGGCTGTCTTCCCCGTTTCTCCCAGAGCTGTTGAAGAAACGACTTTTTCAGACAAGGTGTAACCTTGGCAAACAAAATGGACTACAGGGTGAGTGGGAATAATGTCAATTAGAAATCAGCTGTGCTTTAAATATAGTATGCTCCAGTTATCCAAACATGATGTAATTATGTCACAATGAAAGCTTCGACTGTACAAAGAAAGCATATTGTATTTTGTTACTTTGTTTTGTTAGTCAACATACTTCATTTACACTGTATGTTTCAGTGTATCAGACCTATAAGCGATACTTTGATCTGATATAACATTTTTCCCGTGCAGTGCTGGGAATTCAGGTGATTTTATCGTCTAGAAAGATGATTATCCATTTGAAGTGTAATTTATTAGAGACAAATGTCTTACTGGTTACAGGGAAATAAACAATATCTGTTTATGATCATGTCCTGCTATGTCAAATTTTGTGTAGCCTATGTCTTCTGTAATGTGTAAAATAGACTTTAAAGTGATATAGGTGAGAGCTATTATAAAACAGTTTTTCCTTCATGTAATTCTCTGTAATATTCGTTCATTTGTGTGCAACAACCAGGTGCAGAGAGGGAAATTTTATGTTTCATTGTGTATGTGTTCATCAGAAGATTTCCTGTGACAGGCTCAAACACAGAGGAAGTGCTATTCTTAACAATGGGACCAGATCTGTTTTGACTGCTGTCCAGCAACATCTGTTCAGACTGTGTTTTGGCTAGTCCAGGGGTGCCCAAGCTCAGTCCTGGAGGGCCGGTGTCCTGCAGAGTTTAGCTCCAACCCCAATTAAACACACCTGAACTAACTAATCAAGCTCTTACTAGACATACTAGAAACTTTGTAGCAGGTGTGTTGAGGCAAGTTGGAGCTAAACTCTGCAGGACACCGACCCTCCAGGACCGAGTTTGGGCACCCCTGGGCTAGTCTGATGCTCATGTGATGTGCTGAGAGATTTAATGTGTGTGAATGAATTATTAAAGAGATAGTTCACCCAAAAATTAAAATAAAAAGTCATTGTATACTCACCCTTATGTCATTCCAAACCTACAGGACTTTATTTCTTCTGTGGAACTCAGAAAGGATATTTTAGAAGGAATGAAAGCCTCAGTCACAGTTCACTTTTACTGTGACTTGGATGACTTTTTAATTATATCCAGTACAACATATTTCTTTAATATACACTATAGTTCAAAACTTTGGGGTCAGTAAGATTTTTATAATTTTTTTTAATTTTATGCATTTAAGTCTCAGAATGCATGTATTTGATCAAAAATACAGTAAAAATTATGAATTGTTATTACAATTTAAAAGAACTGTTTTCTATTTGACTATATTTTCAAATGTAATTTATTCCTGTGATGGCAAAGCTAAATTTTCAGCACCCATTGCTCCAGTCTTCAGTGGGGTTTTTTTGTACAAGCTGTGATACATTTTGTTAGTTGTTTTTTTTTTCAGAATTATTAGATGAATAGAAAATTCAAAAGAACAGCATTTATTTAAAATGGATTTTTTTTTTAAATTATAAACTGATCAGTTTAAAGCATATTTTGCTGAATAAATGTATTAATTTCTTTAAAAAAAATGACCCCAAACATTTGAATAGTAGTGGACAAATACATTGATAAAAGGAGTTGTATATACTATTAGCTGTTTAGATCAAAATCACACCAACAGTTGTATTTACTAAAACCTTTATCATAGTCACATGTTACAGGATGCATTACTGTAGATCTTAAGAGTTTTAAAAGATGGACTGAGCTGCTATAGCACTTCCTGTCTGATCTTGCTTTAGACATCTGAACATTTCCATTGGAAACTTGAGCTCTTTGACTCAACAATGGACAAATAATCAAAGCTCAGCTAGAGAGGGTGTGATTGTATCCAGTACACTAGTAGCTGAAAGCAAGCAGTTTGAGGTGACATCCTATTTTCTAGAAACTTACCACCACAGTCATGTTATCTGTCAGAAGTAACTGTTTAGAAGATGTGTTTTACAACATAGCAGACGTGCACTGCACTTCTGTTAATCTCTTTTGCAATGTGTCTCTTTTCTTGCCTTTTGCCCCTTTCACAAGATATCATAATCTCAGCATTTTATGGCACGTTATGCACTGAGAAGCTGTCTGTAGATCTTGTTACATAAGACTGATAGGGATGCTGTCTTTAAAGATCTCACTTCAGCGCAGTCGTGTTCCACATTTCACACTGTTGTTATATTTGGATCCTGAACATGTGATGCACCTCCGTTCTGGTCAAAGTTTCACTTGCTCGCTCACATGACCTGTTTACCTGCTCCTCTGAATCTGCTGTATTTGGCAAACCCTGCTAAACCTGTTGGAGAGCTTGTCATGGACTTAGAACTCCATTTAGGGGGTGTTGCTCCGGCCTGATTCATTCATTATCTCCTTAACAAAACGATTGAAAATGAATACCTCTTAAGTTTGTTTAATTCATCTAGTAATCTAATTACACCTCATTTATTGTGCTACATTCAAGATAACGTAAGGTTCTTAGCATAACTAGTGCTTTGTACATGCTCAAATTAAACAAAATGCTAATTATAGCTTTTAGTCAGGCTTTTGAAGGCGAAATGAGAAGCTCATTCATTGTAGATGACGAGGAGTTGACATGCTCACGAATATGGTTAGCTAAGACTTTGTTCAGCTGACCTCCAGATTTCCTGTGTGCTGTTATGGGGATGCTATTGGGACACAATCTGCGCTGTTATCATCAAAACCACATTGTGCTGTAAAAAAATTGTGATTGTGAAATGCATCTACCAGATATGCATTTTACTGCCTTTTTAAATGACACAAACTAACTATTTATAAATATGGACTTCAGTATAGACTTGAATTAGTATTTTTTTTTTTTTAAGGAATGTTTTTTTGCACCCATATCCTTAGAAGCCCATTTTAAGTCTAAGCTGGTAGCCTTTTAGTTTTGTATGGCCAGTTTTTTTTCTCATAATGAATAAGGTGTGGCCAGTAGGAACAATATCTCATTGAGTGAAATGGTTATCTACTAAGCTCTCCTTGTTTCTTGTGGCTGAAGTTAGACATACTGCAGCTTCCACAGTTTACAGTGGCATTAGTGAATCCAAGCTCCTGAGACAATTAGTATGACTCAGTCTGCTATAGTAAGTATTTAATTGTGATTTTGAATGTATTTTATTGAGATTTTAATTTGCTACTAGCTGTCTTTATGCTAATCTGGGCCAACATTTTTGTACTTATTTTTCAAATAGAGCCTACCCCTAAAGAATTTAAGTAGTAGGGTGTTTGTTGAATCTTCTGTCAGTGCTTGTTGATTGATTTATGTGGCTTGTAATGGCAGTTAAGCAGCCAGTTCTTGGTTTCTATATGTTGGTTTCTGCTTAAGTTTTCCAGAAATGAGAAATTAGATTGGGTTTATTTCTGTAACATTTCTCCTTTCCTCATGCAGAGTGCCTTGGAGGTATATAAGGAGATGGTGCTGCTGTACGTAGAGGAGGCTCGGCGCTTCGTGAATTCTCAGTGTGCTGGTCTGGAGCCATGGCAGATCATTGCGACCACTTTGCTGTCCACATTTGGTGCGGTGTGGCTAAAGGGCTTCCTTTTCCAACCAGAGAGTAAGTGCTATTCACTCAGGGTTTTTTTTGTTTGTTTAAAACAAAATGTTTTTAAACATGTTGTCAGATTTGCGCTATCATTCATAAGTTTGAGATCGGTACAATTGTTTTGCATTTTTTTGAGAGAAGTTTCTTTAAGGCTCATCAAGACTTCATTTATTTGATAAAAACAAAGTAAAACAGTAATATTGTGAAAGATCAATACTATTTAATATAACTATTTTTAAACGGCGCTTGCGGCGACCCAAGTTCAATTCCCGTCTCGTGATCCCATTCTCTCTGCCCAATGCTTTCCTGTAACCTCTTTACTGTCCTATCACATTAAAAGCCCATAAATATAACTTAAAAGAAGAAAGAAATTTTTATTTATTTATTTATTTGGTCTGAATACTTTCCGTACCCACTGTATATATATATATGTATATGCATGTATATGTATGTATGTAATCTATTCAGTCATTACTCGATTACTTCAGAAATCATTCTAATATACTGATTTGTTGCTTAAGAAGATCAATGTTGAAAACAGTTGTGCTGCTCAATATTTTTTGTGGAAACCATGATACATTTTTTTTTCAGGATGCTTTGAGTAGAATGTTCAAAAGAAAAGCATTTATTTGAAATAGAAATCTTTTGTTAAAATATACACATCTTTACTGTAACTTTTGATCATTTAATTTGATAATTTAAATGCATCCCTGCTGAATAAAAGTAATAATTTCTTGAAAGAAAAAAAAAACAGTTGTTTTTAAATGGTAGTGTAATCTTGAAGAAATCTTTCCATGAGTCAAGAGAGAAAAATATAATGTATTTGTTGGAAAAGTATAATGGTTGATTTTATCAACCGTCTTTTCACAGTCATAAGCTAATGTTTTCTTTTCCACCATGAAACAATATGAAACCTAGCATAATGTTGCAAACTAATTGCAAATAAATCGTGACGTTGTTCTTTTCTTGCTATTCATCAGTCAGGAAGTCTTAAAACAAAGTTGCAAAATGTCAAGGCCACTTGAACAATAACAAAGTCTGTGGCACTTGTAAGCTTCATTTGCTACCGGTGACCTAGACTCCATTTTTTTTTGTTTGTTTTTTTTTAATTTATCGTTGCATGTTATGGTTGAGTCATCATCCAGAAACAGTGGTTTCACATGACCTGAGGGAGAAAAACCAAACATTTAGACTGAGGTCTCTCATTTGTTTAATTTTATATGGCAAACTTTAGATTTTGTACATTTCTCTCAGTTGAAAATAAAAGATTGTTTGAAATGCTCAAGCCGTCTTATGGCTTGAATGTTTTTTACAGCAACTCAAATTTAGAAAAATGTCTTGCCGTAGAGACATTTCATGTCACGTCTTCACCGCAGTTTGCTCATTGTGTCGTGTTTTTTTTAGGTCTGACGTCAAGGGTAAAGAAGCAGTTCTTTAAAATCATCAGAAAAATCCCATTTATCGGAGCAACAGTAAGCATCAAGTTTTCTACTTACCTTTCTTCCTTCAGACTTCTCTTTCTGACTCACTGGTCGATGATTAAGTCACCACTGTCATGCTGAAGAGGAAATTAAGCCTTTAACACACTTTCACATTATGGCCCTGTGATTATTCCAGGGTTTACGTTGTGTCATTAACCTGAACAGAGCGCGCAACATGTCTGGTTCAAGTCAGAACCAACTGCAGGTTGATTTTAATCTCTCTTGTCTTACAATATTTATTAGAATGCAACTAACCATCTTAACATTACAAATTACAACCTAAACACCCATTAGAACAGGGGATCTTTTTGACTTAAAGACCTCCATTGTGCAACACAATATTCAAAAGCTGCTCATATAAGCTATAATATTTTCTCTGGTATGTTCTGTAATTGTTAAAGTTGCTTGTTTTAAAACCTTTTTGCAATATAGTTTTAAATTAATAAAAAAAAGAATAAGAAGAAAATACTCATTTTACACCATGATGTGTTTTTAGCGTTTTAATCAAGTTGGATTATTTTTAAATAATTTAAATGGAAGTCATCCTGCAGCTACCTTAGAAGTTTGCGAAGGCCCCCTAGTGGGCCCAGAACCAATGATTGAGAATCACTGCCTTAGAACATTTGTAGTCATTAAAAGATGCAAATGGATGAATAAGTTTTATTATATCAACAATGCAGTAATTAATTGTTTGGATTTTCCCTTCAATTCCTCTGTTCCCTCTACTTTTTGTATTAATTAAATATTCAGAGTTTTTTATGACACTTTTTGTTTTCTCTAATCTTTCCCTCATCAGATTCAAAATCAGCTCAACAAGGCATTGGATGATATGTCAATGAGTCTATGCACGCTGAAGGAAGGCATGAGCTACACCAAACTCCTGCCTGCACAGGGCCTCACCCACAAACAGCTCCTTGACAAGATCAGGGAGTATGAGACACTGAGTGAGTCACCTGCAGCCTGTCCTAACTCCCATCTGTTATAATGGGGAAAAAGCCCAAAGGCTTTGAGGATAAGACAGAACTTTAATTTTCCGCCAGATGTTCTCAGACTGAATTTGCCCTACAGTGTGGGTGCACTTTCTTCGTAAGCAAGTTTGTTTACTAGGGTATAGGGATGAGTCACGATTTTCGAATATTCGATTAGTTGATTTAATTATAAAATATCGAATAGGTTGTGCGATTAGTGTCTTAAAAACTTCCCCATCTTTTCCGTGGTGATGCATTCACGTGGCGCTGCCAATAACGCACCTAAAAGCAGTCAAAGACAACAGAAGATTTTCTCACGCACACACTGTAGACTTGCGTGGCATAAAAAAAGACTTTCGTAGCATATAATGGTTACAGTAACTTGGGACGATGTCAAATAAAAGAGTGCTGTGCGGACCATAAACACCCCCGGACTGGGTTAGAGGTGTGTCTGAATCCGTATTCAGAAAGGCGCGGTAAACAAATAACACGTTCTACGGAGCCACTAAAGGGACATGGTTAGCCGCTTGCTA